>NC_056728.1:1944089080-1944249080 GCF_019279795.1 Protopterus annectens
GACAGTTGTACCACAGGAAACATCAGCCAGGCCTCTCTACAGGTAAAGTATGCATAACAGCAAAGGTCCCCAAAATGCATGCGTTGCGATGTATACTGGTGTACCAAGACCACGTTGAAAATCTGCAGACAGTATCAATTAAGATACATGTGCTGCACAACCAACATCTCACCCCACCTCAGGCCCACCATCCTCATCTGTACCTTGATGGTGCCAGTGTACACCTGTATGTTTTCCATTCATTAGCTGGGAGTAGGCTGGTATACATGGTGTTCAGTGTTTGGGACACTGCAAAATTACCCACATGTGTAGGCCATAGTTGTCAAGCATCTTTAAAAAGGCTGAGGGTGGGTTGGGGGTGTTATCATGACACAACAGTGCACTGAAGCAGAGATCTAAAGGATGCTACAAATGGATGTATCTGCACACAGTCAAGGTCAGGAACTGTGGCAGACATAACCCTGACTCCACAGCAATAGTGAGGTCACTGTGTGACCTCCAAGGTATGTGCACATGAGCAGACCTTGCAAGCATGCAGAGTCGGGGGACATTTGTAGGGCGGACTGACCAAATACTGGCAAATGCGGATGGCCTATGCTAGTACACCCCTGCCAGGAATAGTGACAGCTGTAGTACACATACCAGTAGGTGCAACAAACCATCATGATAAGGGAGTCCACACATATGCAACCACAGAGTGTACGCCTCTCAATCAGCATCTGCACAACTAACATATTTGTCTGAAACTGCATTTGATTGCACAAGTCATATGTCACATATCAGGTTCATGTAATGTTAACATATACAATAATGTTGTCCCATGGCATCTCAAGGAAGAGGGTGTCAAATTAATAAGGGTGTGTACACTCCCCATAGCCACGGTAAGGTTTGAAGGTTGTCAGTGAAATTGTATTGTATTGGCTATGCATGCACCGCTGATGTTGAGATATGTAAATCAGACATCAGGCATTCATAAATGACAACTGTCCACATATCATTGCAGGTATGTGTCGGACAAACACATAGGGGCTGTGAGCAGCAGAGCAAACATAACTGACACAATAATAGACATTCAGCAATGGTGTGTACACCTGTGAGGTATGGTGCACAGTGCATGCCAGTGTGCCGAACAGGTGCACAGCAATACTGTATACATGGGGGCAGTGTGTTCCAGGGGAAGGGGCATCACCTACTAACACAACCCATGTATCACAGAGATGTATAATGTTGCTAGTAGGGATTGACTATAGCTGCACTGCATGCTGTTTAGTGCTATATGTCATGCATGTTGACAGATGGGTAATGGGAGGTCTGTGTGTAATATCTTTGTGCAACCTCACGTGTAAGTGTGAGTGTGGGGGGGGATTATTTTTTTCTGTAAGTCCAATCTGGTGGAGTGGAGGGGGGTTGATGTGTGTGTGTGTGTGTGTGTGTGTGTGTGTGTGTGTGTGTGTGTGTGTGTGTGTGTGTGTGTGTCCATGTATGCACATATGTGAGTGTGGGGTTGTTTATACCTCTCAACCTCCCTTTGAAATTGTGCAGTACATAGACATGGACAGTCACATGAGACACCAGGAATACTTTTCTAACATGTAATCTCAGGACAACTGATAGTATAATAACATCTGTAGCATGAGACATTCATTGGGAGGGAAACTAGACACCAGGGATACTGTTTTAATTGCAATCAGCAGAACAGTGAAAGAATACCCATGCATGCAACACTACAGATGCATTGGGGAATTACTAGACAACACCAGCAAGTGTTTCCAAATATTACTGTAATCCGCATAAAAAGTTAATAGAGCAACAGATCTTGCATCTACTGAACAATAGTTACATATGGCACTCTAGTGTGTGACATTATTGAGTCACTGTAGTAGCCCATAACATATGGGGGCCATGCTCAAAATGTCTGAACAAACCCAGGGTGAACACTGGATGACATCAGGGAGTTTTTGAAAAAACGACTCCAATCAAGTCAAAGAGGTAATGGAGTAACAGGTCATGTTTACTGATCACTTTTCTAGGCAGTTAGAAGAATGATACGTTAATGATTGGTATTATTGACTGTAATTATTCAAGAATGATGCAGGATGGGGAACTTAAGATAATAATCTAGGGACAGTCTGTAAACTCAGGGACAGGTAAGTAGTATGGTGGAATGTCAGTGTGTGTGTGTGTGTGTGTGTGTGTGTGTGTGTGTGTGTGTGTGTGTGTGTGTGTGTGTGTGTGTACTGTTAGGCACTGATGTACAGGTCTTGAAGTGAATTTCTTGTTTTCCCCTCACAGGTGGTGAGGTGGGTCAGGGTCCCTCCTGCAGGCAATCTGATGTTGGTGTCCATACAGACACTGAAAATGATGATAGGTGTGTTGAGGCACAGGCGGGGTTGTCAGAGGCTGAAGCTGCACCATCTTTTGACATCCTGCTGTTATCCATCCCATCCCCACACACAGTCACAATGCCTATACATACCCCATCACCAGTGGCCATAGCAGAGGAATGTTGACAGTTGGTGGCATGGGAAAGGACAGTGTGGTATCTATGGCATGTGTGTCTGGACACAAAAGCCATAGCCAGATGTCCAGCAAGGTACCACATAAGCAGATGTACAGGGGTGCTTATTGGAGGGCTGCTGTTCATTGTGCCTCTGGCAGAAGTGCCATATCTGGTACCACCAGACGCATGTTTCAGGCTATCATGGAGGTGCAGGCACATATGGAACGGTATACCAGACAGACTCTAAGGCTGCAGAGGGCTACTCATCCAGCTTTTACTGACAACATCCGTGATCTTGCAGGTGCCCTCCATCATTTTACAGAGGTCATGGATAGATGGTTGGGTGAGATGGTGGGACTCCTCGACCGTGGAATGTCCATGCTTGAGCATGTGGTGGGAGTGGTGCAATGGCCATGTGGATGTAGGCCAGCAACACCAACAGTTGGAGGTCTATGTGGACATGCAAGAACACCAAGCTGCTCCTGTAGTGGCAGTACCAGCGCCAGCACTGCAGTAGGGGTGCTGTCCAAACCACACCACAGCAAGACATGTGCACGTGGCCATGGCCAGTCCCAGGAGTCACCTGGTTCCAGCGGACTTATGTCATCATCAGGGGAGAGTACCATATTGTGGCTTGTACCTGGACATGCACGTGGAACCCCTGGCAGTCACAATTCTCATGTCCAATGCTGGAGGTGGTGAACTGCACACCCTAACATGTACTGTGTGCAGCTGACCAACAAAGACCTGTATAGGGCAGACATATGGCAGAACTTTTTGCATGCATACTCACACACAATACAAACACAGCTAGGGCATCCCCATACCTATACACACCACAACACCATGGCCATATCAATAATTAAACCCTCTCACTCACACACATGGTGTCAAAATTATGGCTCAGCCTAGGTCTCTGGAAAACCAACAACACACCTAGTGCATATGATTATACCTGTGCCACATCCCTGTCATCCATATCATCGATGCAGGGATAGGATAATATGTTTCTGATGCACACAGTGACTGTACAACAGTGTACCAATGTAATGCTGTGTAAAATGTTGTCAGCAGTAAAGTTTAATGCTTACATGTCAGGAAGTGTAGCTGTCCAGCCATGATGAATTATAGCCGTTATTAACACTGAGTGATTGTGGTCTCCATAATGTAATCCGTTTGTGTTGTAGGTGTCCATGTGTCAGCAGGAGGATGGTCTACTGTTGTATCCTACAAGGGGTATGGCACTGTGGTGACACCTTGGCTGTGCCATATCCTGGGTACAGGTGAACAGGTCACAGGTCTGTGTAATAGCTACTGCATGTGCCACATGGCTGATAGGTCTGGGGGTGTTGTATACAGGTGAGTGCATGGTTTCAGCTGTCAGCAGCCCTTCTACAGTGTACAGTGGTAAGTGTACTGGGTGGTAGACACCACATGTATGTGTATAACACACACAGAGGCTTTGGTGTTGATGCAATACACATAAAATACAGTACACATGGATGTATGTACCTGTGCAAGGAACACATTGTAGCCTATGTAATTCCACCAAGCCAGAAAAGGCACAACAACACATTGGGGAATAAACAGTATGCTAGTTTAATGTAATTGAAGATGGCACTGGTAGGATATATTTCCCCTTCCCCAATGTAGTGCAATCTTCAACTTGGTAAACATAGGTGTGCTGATGTGTGTGTCACAGCCCTACCCTTTGGAGGCTGAGAGGCGCTGTAGAACCACAAATAGTGTGATAGACAGCTACATAACCTGTTAACATGAACTGTACAGTATTACGGCAAGCTAAGCGGGGGGATACACTCAATAGTAACTGCAGTGATGGTGGTTGTGTCCACAACAGCCACACCCAGCTATATATACCAATCCCAGTATAGCTGCACACCTATACAGTGGGGAAGAGGGCATTTACACACCTACCACCAGTTGTGATGGAATGTATGTCCACAGGATAATACCTGTGAAATGTTAACATAAGCCAGGCAGTTCTCATACAGATGACCTCCTGGGACATGGATATTCTGTAAATGGAAGTAGATGCCTTCACATATACACACACTCTTACTTGGCAACACTGGGACTAGACCCCTACCTAGGTATGCAGTGCTACTGATGTGTGTGGCTTTAATTGCACACACCAAACAGCGTTTAGGATGAGGTGTGCTCCAGGTTACATGTTATGTGAAGAACATCCCCAGGCATGTACAGTTTGATTGTTTATGGACAATATATAGTGTGAGATACTGTCATATACACATTGGCAAACACATAACAGTCAGGCACACATTTGGGAGACCTGGGCTTATCTGTGCTAACTACCTTGTCAGTATGTTCACTGTGTTACAGATAAGTTACACACAGCACATCTGTGTGAAAGCACATACCCACAACCAATCTGAATACAGGCACAGCCATATATGGTAAGTGTACTTAACATTACAGTATAAGGATTGTCTGATCAACACCATCCTCATATGTGCCACTCACACACTAACCCTACATATACTGAGCCAATACACAGTGTATTCCGATGCCTGACTGTGGTATGGGACATGTGTGGGTTTGTCCCTACAAACATGTAAGCCGAGAGGGTACCATACACTGGAGCAGCATGCAACATCAGATAGAACAGGACCAAGAACAATGACATCTACCATAGTTTGTACATAGGCCAAGGTACATATTCACAATACACACACTGTCGACAATCACCATAAGTACACAGATTTCACTATTGTATACACTACGACAGAATTTCCAGTTTTTTTCCTCAAATATAATCCCTACTATACATAACAGCAGTCTGATATCTCACTGGCTTGTTATTAGGTATGATGTCAATAAATAATGGTGTACTGAACATATGCACTTCTTACTGCATGACATATGTTCAAAGGTTGATGGAGTATTGGCTGGAGGCACAACACAGGGCCAATATTAACATGTTGCTGTGATAACCTCATACATTTACTGGTGTAACAGGGTTTGTTGTGACATATGTCCTATGAGGAATATGAAGTCAGTAACTCTCATGGCTGTCACCATGTACTGACTACAATCCTCAGACTATGCTTCTGCAGTTCTAAAGATAGGTAATCTGTGAGTAACACAACACATGTAAGACTCCAAACACTGGCCAGTCTGCAGATATCTCTACAGGTGGGAGATTCCTCAACCATATAACACTGTCATGACAGGTATTAAATCATGTAGACCAGCCATATCCACACAAACCCTGTTAAATCAACATTACTTCAAATGCAGAAAAGCAAGACTTACATTCTGTAGTCATGTCTGGAACATCCCCCTCCTATTTGTTGGCCTGCCTCCATGGTGTATGTTGTTAGAGGTATATCCCACTACCCTCTGTGATGCTGTTTGCCAAACACCGACATGAAGTCCTGCTCACAGTGAATGAAAAGGGCCAACACCCACATGATGCTCCTAGTTATTGGAGTGTGTTTACATGCAATTGGCTATGGGAATGTTACCACAGCTGTTCCACATGCACTCAGCTAGTGGGGGACTGCAATTCATGTACAGGCCATCAGCTGATCATGAGCAGGTGTACTTCTCCACATCCACCAGAGAGGGAGTGAGACAGACAGACAGAGACAAAGTAAGACAGGGAGGGTAGGAAAGTAAAAGCTAAACATGTTTGTGTCACACTCTTACCAGTACAGGGTTGCAACCCCCTGCCTATGTATTGCTATTACATTTCTATGCAGTTATTGCATGCGCCACATAGTTTACAGGTTGGAGAGCTGTACAAAGGTATATTTGACTGTGAGTGACATCAGCAACAGTGATAAAGGAGGGATAAGGTAGGTGTAGTACATGTGCCTGTCCACAAGAACAGGTGTCAAGGACGACACAGTCACACTCTCTCGGGGACGCGTACACATTATCACAGTTGGCAGGGTCAGGATTAGAATTCCTAACTAACTAGTTTGCAACACTACAGTATTATGCAGGTATCACATGCACCACAGAGATTATCAGGCTGATGTATGGGCAAAGGGTATGTCAAGGTGACTGACATCAGAAGGCATGCTTCAGTAGGGCAATGGGAGGTGCAGTGAGTGTGAATGACATCCAAATCATTAATCTCCACACACACACACACACACACACACACACACACACACACACACACACACACACACACACACACACATACACACACAGGTTTGCCAGTACTGACATGCATGGGTTCATTGCTTCACAGGTGTGTAATGGTTGACTGTGTATACTTTGGCATCAGGCCACATGACAATGGTCTGCAGTGTGGCTCAGGGGTGTAGTCTCTGGATTGGCCCACACAGGTGGGTATTATATTCACCATCCACTCATTTGGGTTAATATTGTGGGTGGCCAGTGCTGTGCAATGCTTGCGATGCATGTGTTCTATATTGCACAATATGGACAGTGTCTGGGATTTGCACACGTCCCCCATGCATGCTCTGTGACATGTGGAAGTGTAGCTGGGGTGTCTGGGGCATGTTGTGTGGACAAATTGTTATCATCTGATGTGGCATTCCTGGCCTCATGTTGTGAGAACTGGCAATGGACACCAGGTTGACCCTGCACATACACTGACAACATGATGGGGGTATTCACTGGTGTTAGTGGCATCTGTCCATACAGGGCATGTGTATAAGGCATGGTATTTCCTTTGTGAGTTACATTTGCTAACTCTACAGTTGTTGCAGACATCCAGTGGGGAACATAGCAGAGGACAACTGTATGCAATGATTTGCCTATTGTAGGGATGGGACAGGGTGCCATGTCCTCTGTAGTCCACTGCAATCGCACCACGGTTGCTATCTTTAGGCCTTATGCAGGGAACTACAAACATAGTGGTTGTTGCCTAGCCAACTGTGTTTGTGTATGGGATATGGGTGGAGAATGTTCTCTGGGTAATACAAGGGTTGCCTATATTGTTCCCCAATCCATAATGCCACATGTAGGGGTATGTATTGTCTACACCAGCCTCTCTGCATATTCACATCTGTTCTGCTTGCAAGGTGGACATTGTGACATATAATAGGCCACATGGGTGGAGAGTGTTCTCTGGGTAATACAAGGGTTGCCTATATTGTACCCCAATCCATAATGTCACATGTAGGGGTATGGATTGTCTACACCAGCCCCTCTGCTGTTTGACATATGTTGTCCTTGTAGGATGGACATTGTGACATATAATAGGCCCACCATATAAGAAATTTGCAAACCCGCTGCACAATGAGTCCTGTTATTACACACTCACAGCTACCTCCACACAGGATACTGATGATAGACACCCACACCCACACAGTCACACAGTTGCCATGTCTGGGATTAGAACTCCTACCTAACAAGTACATCACAGTATAGCATTACGCAGTTATAGCACACACCATGCAGCTTACTGGGCTACTTTTTTCCAAAGGTGTATTTCTAAGTGAATGACGTCAGCAGGCCTGCCAAAGTAGGGCAATGGAAATTCTAGTGACTGTAAATGACCTCAAAAGCATTGATCCCTACACAAACAAACACACACACACACACACACACACACACACACACACACATACACACACACGCACACACACACACATGCACATGTGCACACACACACACACACACACACACACACACACACACACACACACACACACACACACACACACACACACACAGAGTTTCACAGTTGCCATATCTGGGATTAGAACTCCTACATAACTAGGACATCACACTACAGCATTACGCAGTTATAGCATGTACCATGGAGCTTACTGGGCTATTTCGTCTGCAAAGGTGTATTTCAAAGTGAATGACATCAGCAGGCCTGCCAAAGTAGGGAAATTAAAATAGTAGTTACTGTGAATGGGCTCAAAAGCATTGATCCCTACACATACAAACAAACACAAAGTCTCACAGTTGCCATCTCTGAGATTAGATTTCCTACCTAACTAGTACATCACACTACAGCATTATACAATTATAGCACACACCATGGAGTTTACTGGGCTACTCCTTCCCCATAGGTGTATTTCAAAGTGAATGACATTATCGGGCCTACCAAAGTAGGGCAATGGAAATTGTAGTGACTGTGAATGGCCTCAAAAGCATTGATCCGTACACATACAAACAAACACACATAGTTTCACAGCTGCCCTATCTGGGATGAGAACTCCTACCTAATTAGCACATCACACTACAGCATTAGACAGTTATAGCACACACCACAGAGCTTATGGTGCTATTCTTTCCCCAAAGGTGTATTTCAAAGTGAATGACATCAGCAGGCCTGCCAAATTAGGGTGATGGAAATTGTAGTCACTGTGAATGGCCTCAAAAGCATTGATCCCTACACATACACACACACACACACACACACACACACACACACACACACACACACACACACACACACAAACACACATACAGAGTTTCACAGTTGCCATGTCTGGGATTAGCTCCCTAACTAGTACATCACACTATAAAATTACACAGTTATAGCACACTCCACGAAGCTTACTGGGCTACTCTTTCCCCAAAGGTGTATTTCAAGGTGAATGACATCCGCAGGCTTGGCAAAGTAGGGCAATGGAAATTGTAGTGACCGTGAATGTCCTCAAAAACATTGATCCCTACACAAACACACACAGAGTCCCACAGTTGCTATGTATGTGATTAGAACTCCTACCTAAGGTAGTACATCACACTATAGCATTATACACTTATAGCATGCACCACAGAGCTTACTGGGCTACTTCTTCACCAAAGATGTATTTCAAAGTGAATGACATCATCAGGCCTGCCAAAGTAGAGCAATGGAAATTGTAGTCACAGTGAATGGCCTCAAAAGCACTGATCCCTACATATACAAAAAAACACACACAGAGTTTCACAATTGCCATGTCTGGGATTAAAACTCCTACCTAATTAAGACATTGCACTACAGCATTACACAGTTACAGCATGTGCCACAAAGCTTACTGTGCTACTCCTTCCCCAAAGGTGTATTTCAAAGTGAATGACATCAACAGGCCTGCCAACATAGGGCAATGGAAATTATAGTGACTTTGAAAGGCCTCAAAAGCATTGATCCCTACACAGACAAACAATCAATTTCTCAGTTGCCATCTCTGGGATTAGAACTCCTACCTAACTAGTACGTCACACTACAGCATTATACAGTTATGGCATGTGCCACAGAGCTTACTGGGCTGCTCCTTCCCAAAAGGTGTATTTGAAAGTGAATTACATCAGCAGGTCTGCCAAAGTAGAGCAATGGAATTTGTAGTGACTGTGGATGGCCTCAAAAGCATTGATCCCTACACAAACACACACAGAGTTTCACAGTTGTCATGTCTGGGATGAAAAACTCCTACCTAGCTAGTACTTCATACTACAGCATTACACAGTTATAGCACGTATCACAGAGCTTACTGGGCTACTCTTTCCCCAAGTGTGTATTTCATAGTGAATGACATCAGCAGGTTTGCCAAAGTAGGGCAATGGAAAGTGTAGTTCATAGGTTCATAGGTCAGTACTAGGCTATTGGCCCTAGGGCATATACAAGCCTAGCCATGACAATTCCCTGTCTATTTCTTCCAACAGTATTTACTTACCTGGACCCCTGTCTAGCAGGGCGACTGACGTGATCCCTGGGGTGAATTTCCTATCTCCTATCCAATTATCAAGGTTCCTTTTGAAGAGGGCCAAAGAGGCATTATGCTTGACATGTGTGGGCAGTCTATTTTAGAGTCTGGGGAGTCTCTGGGTCAGGAACCCATCCCTCTAGCATGTTTTGTTTATTGTGATGAAATATTTTGAATCCCTGGAGCTTGTGTCTCTGAGGGATTGGGATTTCTTTAAGTGTAGCATGCCCAACAGCCCTGGGTTTGGCATGGCCTTGTATGTTGAGCAGAGATCACCTCTGAGTAGACAATATGTGACATAGTATAGCTGGATGATTTTTTAGATGGACAGCATAGGGCATCTGATTTACACCTGTGATTCTGTTAGTGAGGTATTTCTCTGCAGCTTTTCTAGTTGTTGCAGATGTCTTGAGAGGTACATACTAAATGGGGCATTGTATTCTATACTGGATCTTCTGAGAGATGACTACAGTGGGACAATGACCTCTTTTTTTCTGGATGAAAAGCCCTTAGTGATGAGGTGTGCTACATAGGCAGATTTCCTGACTGTTGTGGCAATGTGCTTATCAAAGGTGAGACCACTGTCCACCTGTGTCCCTAAGTCTCTTATCACACTTTCGGTGTTTAGTGTATTGCCACGTATGTATGCTTCAAGGGTACATGTTTCTTCCCAAAGGGGGATAACTATACATTCCTTGGCCTTGAGCTTGAGCCCATGGCTCTGGCACCAAGCATCTGTGTCTGTAAGGCCCTTTTGTAGAATATTCACATAATTTGGGGATTCAACAATGACTCCCAGTTTGCAGTCATCTGCGACCTTTGTTAGCCAGAGTCCCTTAGTGTTGGCCTGTACTTCAGAGCAGTAGATGCCAAACAAGAGCGGTCCCAGGATTGAACCCTGAGGTACTCCAATTGTCACTTGTCTGGAGCTAGATTTGGAGTTAGCTACTTTTACACTGTGGGTTCTATCAGTAAGCCAGTTGGCAACCCATTGAGTGATGTAGGGATTAATGGCCAGCTTAGTATGTTTCTCCATGATTCCAGACTGGGAGATGGTGTCAAAGGCCTTGGTGAGGTCTGGATAGGCTGTGTGGACTGCCTTACCCTCATCCACAGCTCTGGAGACTGATTTGAAGATGCCAATCAGGTTCAGGAGACATGATCGGCCCTTCATGAACCCAACCTTGGTGGGGTCCAGTGTTTGCAGGTTGCCAATGTCTTTGTTTATAAGTTCCATGATAATACGTTCCATGGCCTTGTAGATCAGATTCGTCAGACTGATGGGGTGGTAGTTCCCAGGATCCAAGGTGGAGCCCCCCTTGTGGAATGGTATAACTGTAGCAGTGTGCCACTCAGTGGGCACGGAAACTGAGGCTTGGCTATGATTAAACATGGCACGTAGGTGAAGTGCCACTTTATTTTGTAGTTCATGTAGTACATAGCCCAGGATATTGTCTTGTCCCATGGATGCTGTATTCTTAGCTCTGGAGAGTGTGTTTTTTACCTATGTGGCCATTATAACCAGAATCTGGCAATCCTTTGGTATTGAGATGGGCCCTTTAAGGGGTGAGAGGGGGTGCAGTTAGCATTGAATCGATCTGTCAGGACATTGGCAATATCCTTGGGATCAGTATATTTAATGCCATTCTGTTGTAGCTCAGAGCAGATCTGAGCATTGCCATTTAGATTTCTGATATAGCTATAGAACGGCTTCTGGTTGTCTTTGGAATCTTTGGCTATATTATTTTTGTAACTAGCTTTGGAGGATTTTATGAGGGATCTCAGCTTCTTACTGAGGCTAGTAAGGGAGTTTTTTGAATCCTGGGATTTTCCTCTTTTCTGCAACAGTTTCTTCCTTTTGTTGTAAAGTTTGTTTATGGCAGGGGACCACCACATTGGCTTCCTTTTCTTGGAGGAGAGCATCTTGGTTTTATTTGAGATGGCAAGATTCATGCACGAGTGGATGTCCTCGTACAGTGCCTTAGTGTAGGATTCAACAGTCGAACTTTCAGTTCCCGTCTGCATGGGTGTCATGAAGTTTGTCACGTCTGACTTGTGTAGCATGTAGTTGGCTTTGGAGAAGGTTTTTACAGAGGTTTCTTTACTGAGGTATGGGGGAGGGATGTGGATATCAAGGGTGATTAGCTTACGGTCAGACCTGACCACCTATGGGGTGACCATAGGAGTGGAGCATCAATCTCCCATGTTGGTAATGACAAGGTCTAGGATATTGGAGCCCATGGTGTTACTATGGGTTAGTTGATCCAGGGCATTGGGAATTATGACTTCCAAGAACCATTGGGCAAAGGTGTTGGTACATGAGTAGTTTTCCTAGTTAATGGCAGGGTAGTTGAAATCACCCAGTATTAGGGTGTTTGGTTGTATCTTAATATTTTCCAGTATGTTTAGAAAGGTGTAGTGAGAATCTTGGGGCATGGTGTGGGATCTGTAGAAAGCTATACAATTTGGATTGCAGTCTTACCTTGTGTTAGCTGCACCAGGAGAATTTCAGATGCATTGTATTGGGCAAGTAGCCTGGTGGTGTGAATATCTTTGGTGAATATGGACACTCCTCCACCTTTAGTGTTCAGTCCTGGTTTGGTGGCCGACAGGTGTGGTGAGAGCTTTACTTGGTATTGCAAGGGTGCTCTCTGGAACCTTAAGCCAGGTCTCTGTTACTGCACAGATATCGATGTTTTCCATTTTTTGGAGTGCCTAGTGACTGTGAATGGCCACAAAAGCATTGATCCCTACACACACAAACACACAGTTGCCATGTCTGGGATTAGAACTCCTACCTAACTAGTATATCATGCTATAGTATTATGCAGATATAGGATGCACCACATAGCTTAAAGGGCTACTCCTTCACCAAATGTGTATTTCAAGGTGAACGACATCAGCAGGCTTGCCAATGTAGGGCAATGGGGAGTGTACTGAGTGTGAATGTCCACAAAAACATTGATCCCTACATACGCACAGTCTCATAGTTGCTATGCCAGGGATTAGAATTCCTGCCTAACTAGTGCACCACACTACAACCTTTTGCAGTTATAGCATGTGCCACAGAGATTATAGGGATACTTCTTCACCAAAGGTGTATTACAAGGTGAATTACATCAGCAGGCTTACCAAAGTTGGGCAATTGGGAGTGCAGTGTGCATGCATGTGCCATAAACCATTAATCTGGAAGCAAACACACAACACTCACTGACACAGGTTTAAATTTAACAGGTACATGTATACAACTGCTAGATGAACAATGCCTTGTACAGTCATTTTACACAATTAGCACAAGCACCACAGACACTATAGTGTTGAGGGATATCAGAGGCAAATGTCTACAGTGATTGACATTTGCACATCATGTGGTTTTAGCCAATTGGATGTGTGCTGGTTGGGACAGGCCTCATGATGGAAGGCTCTTTGTTACTGTCTGTCACTCTCTTCCACACATGTATGTATGTGTAAGTTTGGCCTATTATAGTGTGTTGTCCTTGGATATATGTGTGTATTTCTATCCAATGTGTGTGCAAAGTATGACTGGTGTGCAATGCAGAGTGTGTGCACAGACACCTGCAACTGTCAGATATGTATAGTCTACTGTTGTTGCCAGACATGGGCTTCAAGTTTGGGAGAATGCCCAGTATGACCTTTCATTATTTTATTAGACATGGGCTTCGTTTATCTAAGTGTGGGAGCATGCCAAGTATGACCTTCTGTATTGAATGTGTGAATCCATTCCAGGTAGGTTATACTCCAGTGCAGGCTTTTGTGTTCTACACCTACAGCTAGCAACCTGTTTCTGTGGGATATCTGTAGATTGGTTGACAATATAGGGTCACAATGGGCAAAGGATAGTGGGTTACTGTAGGTAGTTGTGTCTGTGCTGCTTCTGCTACATGGTTTTGGTGTTAGCAGAGATATTCAGACATATTTACTGTTTTATACTGTGATGTTTTATGTCATCAACTACTGTCAGGTATGCATATTTGCTTGCAGCAATTTCCTGGGGAACACAGGGTGAATGAATCTGTGTCCAGTATTGTGGTCTGCAGCCTACATATTCTTGCACAATCATGCCATTCTGGTGGAGAAGCTACAGACACTTACTTATGGGTCTGTGTAAATGGTTCAGCACCTTGGTACAGTGGTGGCTGAGATCCCATGCTTGTACATCCATTGACATGGCAGTATGGCTATGTCCTGCTGTGGCCATACCTCACATTTGTACAGATTCACACAAGTTACCCAGAGGCAGGGCTCATATTTCTGGTCATTACCCCTTCACATTGTGGTTTACAAGCAGGTTTGTAGCCACCCATTCCTGTGTTTGCAGGCAGGGATATTATGTGCACACGGCTGAGTTTCAGACTTCACACACTCCATGGCATCCATGCCCCCCCCTGTTATTCTATCCTCTTCTGAACATTACGCAAACATTATCTGATAAGTTCCCTATAGTTATCACTTCATCCCAGAAGTATTTTGGGGTTGGTCCACAGTTCATGCAGTACAACATGGTGGACATGCTACTGGGATTTGTCGACATGGCCTTGCATTTGGGTTCTGTGGACTGTGTTATGTTGTTATTTGGGAATCCATGAGATAACATACATTGGCAGTATGGGTGAGACACAGGCCTTTAAAAGAGGACTATAGGGAATTTGGTAGGGATGCAGGCCATCTGTAGCAGGCCGTTGCATTGTGTCACTCCTATAGTCCCAGGCTGCAAGCCACTATATTCCCCTGGGGTGACAGGGTAGGTGTGCAAGGTGTTAATGTCAATAGTTTCTGTCCTTACTGATCCAGTGGTGTAGATGCTGACAGGGTGCTGCTTACAACTAGAGACACACCTGCATGGGACACCTCTTCAGCATGCTGTATTCTGTGACTATTTCCATACAGAGGTGAGGGTCATATTGTACTCATTCCCAACAGCAGGGATAAGACCTGTGAGGTACCTGTGGCTGATGTTGGGGTGAGCTGGGTGTATGTGTGCTATGGAAGCTACTTGCAGCTGACTCACAGATATACGTGGGAAATTCCACTTATGCTGGCTTGTGCAGGGACATCAGCAGTTTCTCAGTACTTCATACCTGTGACTTTTGTGGTCTGCCAGTGTTTGGCCAGACAACATCAGTATTCCATACTACAAACCCAACTAATGTGCTGCTAACCTGTCTAGGGTGCTTCCACCAGTGTACTGTTTGTATGTCTGGGCCCACATTTATGCCATGTCCATCTTTCAGACGGTGACAGATATTACATCCGAACAATTAGTATGGCTTACTGCTGAAATGTGCCTTGCTGGAATGCATTGTGTTTGGCACTGCAGTTGTGAGAACTTGGCCCTGTCATCTGCAGTACTGGCCATTGGCCACCAGGACACAACCCACCATGCCTACATGCTGACCACTCTCACACAATATACAACACACACCAACCTAACACACACAACCCTGCATATTGTACACATGAAACAATCTATCCTGCTACATTGGCTGGCTCAAGTAGTCTGTGCTCCACTGTTATTATACCTACACATACATGTTGCTACATTTCTACATAGGATTGTGAGGGAGACACACCTGACAACTGTACACATTTGCTATGACTGTACTGGTACTTCAGGTACTCCATTTCATTCTGTATTTTGACCTATCATGCAGACTATAGGCATATCAGTGTACTACAGTTCTTAGGTTTTATTGACCTACATTTCAGTTTCAGACTTCTTTCCCTTCAGAACTAACATCCCACAGCCTGACCTGTTGTAATCTGTCTGTGTAGGTCTGGAGGTGGGCTGTTATCCATAGTCATCAATCAGAGGCCTTAGCACAGCCTTTCTTTGTGTTTGTCTATGCCTGTCCTGCTGGCTGAGACTGTTGTTGGGCACGTGAGCCTCACTGACTTGCATGTGTGTGTCCTATGGACACACATTTGGCCCACCACATTTCCTGCAATGGGTTTTGTCACTTTGTCTAGTACTGGCTACTATGGTGACATCAGTATTTGTTACAGATTTCATGCTGCTAATATAGGTATCTACTATCTGCTGGCATCCCATTCAGCCACCCGATTCCCTTGCATGCTCAAATCCATGCCATAGATACAAGTAACAGAACATACTACTCCATTCAGCAACTGATAGGGAAAGTGACTTACCTTGTGGCTGTGCCAGTATTGAGGATGGTGCTGGAGGGCTGACTATCAGATGCACATAGTACATGTGCTATACATGGTTAAGCACAGGTGGTGTCATGTTTGGCATCCCTTTTACTGTATGTGTGAGTCAGAAAGAAGTGTCATTCCATGGGTTCCTACCATGTCAGTGTATGTGCTATGTATAGCCTCTTTGCCAAAGCTTGGGCATACTGGGCACACCTCCTTCTGCCTACTGGGGCAGGCTCAGGTTGTTCCTCCTCTGAGTCACTCTGTGCCTGTGCTGGCCTTGGCAATGGTGGGGGGCTGTGTGGTCCTGCCCCATGCTGTTCCTGCTGTAGCATGGCACATACGATGACAATTTGGGTACATGTAGCTGGTGAGTACTGCAAGGCTCCACCGGATATGTCTAGGCACCGAAACTTGACTTGAGCATCCCAAACACATGCTCTATTATGATTCTGGTTTGTGCGAGTGATTCATTATGGAGTTCTTGTTCGGGTGTGTGTGCATTTCTGATGGGTGTCATCAGCCATGGCTCCAGTGCATAACCAGCATCCCCCACTAGGAGGCCATATGGGATGTCCCTATTGGCAAATCTCTGGTACAACTGCATCATATGCCAGATGTGGGAGTCATGATAGCTCCCAGGGCTGCCAGCACACACATTCATTATAATGCTCTAGGCATCGCACATGACCTGGCAGTTGATGGAGGGGAAGCCCTTGCAGTTTATGTAGACTCTACCCTGCTCGCTGGGTGGTGATTTGATGTGCATCTGTGTGCAGTCTATAGCACCCACTACTTCAGGGTATTCTGCTATTTGGTGGAAGAGATTCATATTGCTGGTCAACGCCTCACTGGTGTTGAGGAAATATATGTGCTCACCGGCATGTGCTGACATGGCATCCAGCAACTGGTGGTTTACCCTGGATGATGATGCCTGTGAGATCCCCATGATATCCCCAGTTGGCTTTTGGAAGGTACCTGTGGCTAGTATTCTTAGGCCTACACATACCTTGGTATCCACTGGGATGGGTTCCCCTCTGTGGGCTCTGTGTGTGCAGCATGGCCGGCATAGCTCAACAATTTGCTGTAGGAGGTCCCTGTCCACCCTATAATGCTCCACTATCTCCAGCTCATGTATCCCCTGGTAGATTACCCTGGGTCTGTACACTCTTCTCCTTCTCCTCACTGTGGGTTGGTCATCAGCATTCTCATGCTCACCACCCTCAGCCTCTTCCACATGTTGATTTATGAGAGCAAATGCAGCCCCTATCATTTTGTTGCTTTTGTTTGGTAAAATTTCCCCATTTGTGTACACCAGTGGTGTAGAGTTTGTGGGAAAAACCAGAGGGAAAGGTGTTTGCATAGTTTATAGTAGTGTACTGGGTTGGGCTGGGCTGCTGCCTGTGTAAATGGTAGATTCTGATACATTTCACCTGCCAGCTATGCTAGTTCTCCTTGATTACCTTCCTACTGCTGTTTTCCCTTCCCATTGCCTTCCTGTTTATGCCCCAAGGTGTGCCGCACAAACACAGTGCTCAGATGTGCATGAAGCTGATATTTCCTGGTTTACCTTTTTTTTTTGTTTTGTTTAAACGCGGTGCGCAGCACGCACACCCGTTTAGGCAATGTAAGGTGTGCTTGGCAGCTTCAGACACACCACCTTCCTTAGCTCTGCTAAGCTAAGGGCAAACCGGAGCCACAGGGCTCCAGTTTTATTTATTGATTTGACATTTGTTGACTGGGTTGGTCCATGTGGGATGAGGGCCTTTTTCAGTGGAGACCCAGGGAGAAAGGCTCCATAGTTACAAAACATATACAAGCTCCAAAAAAAACCATATGCAAGTACACAAAAAAATACATAAAAATGTAAAGCGAGTATACAATAATAAAACTGATTACAGATTATATACAATGTTGGCTAGCTATGTATATTGAGGTGGGTAGACCAGGAAAAAATAATATTTACAGTAAAGAGAAAGCAAGTTAGCAAGGAAGTATCTTGGTAGCAGTGAAGGAGAGATAAAAGTGCAGCACTAGTTGTTGAACATTCTACTGGTGAGGAGATTGTATTAGTAAAGGAAAGTTTAGGGGTAACAGTAGGGAAGGTTTTTGTAGGCAAGAAGGGAGGGTGAGTTTGAAAGGTGGTAGTGTTAGGTACTAGTAGGAGGAAAAGTAGTGAGTGATTGGTCTGGAGAGATGGGTTAGTCAGGGGGCTGTTAACAGAGGCAAAGTTTATTTAAGCTAAGGTGATTTCTCACAGTCTTTTTGAATAGAAGTTTGGATGTAGTGTTTCGGATGTCCAGTGGGAGCTTATTCCAGTGTTTGGCGGGGTAATAGCTATACAGTTTTTTTCCTATGTTGAATTTGGGTCTGGTTATGGTCAGAAGGTGTTGGTCAGAGCTCTGGGGTGTTCTGACTTGGGTGTAGGATGAGATGATGGGTGATATGGCAGGGCAGAAGGTGGGCTGGTATAGGATGGAATGGATTGTTTGGAGCTGGAAGAGAGTAAGGTTGTCAGGGAACTCTAACCATTTCAGTTTTTGTAGAGCAAGGCAGTGGTGAGTGGAGCAAGGAAGTTCAGTGGCAAATTTTGCTACTTTGTTAAAAGTGGATTCAAATTTGGTCATAAGAGAAGGTTGCAGGTTGGTGAGAATCCGAGAGCCACAGAGAAGGGTTGGAAGAAGATAGGCATATGATAGAACAATTTTAGCTTGAGAGAAGAGAAAGTTTTTGTTTCTGTAAAGAAGGCCTAGTTTTTGGTGGGTTTTCTTGATGTTGTTTAGTACATGCTGGTCACATTTTAGCTGGTCATCAATGATGACCTTAAGTAGTTTAGTGTGATTATCCACCATGACAGGAGTGTTGTTGTGGGAGGTGATGGAGAAGTTTGGTTTCAGGTGGGTCATTGTTCTTCGTAGAAAGTGTAGGAGTTTGGTCTTTTTTGGATTTAGGATTAGATGGTTTTGATTGAGCCAGGTCTCGCAGACAAGAAGGATTCCTGAGTTTTAGTATGGAGTTTGGGAAGTGTGTCTACAATAGTGATGACTGTGGAGTTGTTAGCATATTGCATTAGGGATGAGTGTGGTGTAGAGCTAGATAACTGACTGGTAAAAATGTTGACAAGCGGTGATCCTAGGACTGATCCTTGGGGAACTCCCATCAGCACTGGAAGTTCTGGGGAGATAGCTGAATCCCATTTGACAGACTGGGAGAGGTTGCTAAGATAACTAGAGAACCAGGAGATAGTGGCAGGGGATAGGTTTAATTTGGAGAGTTTCTCTAAGAGTAATGGATGGTGGACAGTATCAAATGCTTTTGATAGGTCAAGAAAGAGACAAGAGGCAAGTTTATTTTGTTCTCTAGCTTGAGCAATAGTATTTATGAAGGAGATGAGAGCTGTAGAAGTGCTATGGCCAGGGCGGAAACCATGTTGGGTGGGGGTGATTAAGTTGTCTTTGGTGAGGTGCTGGAGAATTTGTTTGTGTACAGATTTTTCCAAGATTTTGGATAGGGTGATAGTATTGCGATGGGCCTATAGTTAGTTAGTTCAGTGGAGTTACCTCCCTTGTGGATAGGTATAGTGTAAAATAAGCCTGACACACCTCTCTATAATGTCAGCTAGCTCTTAGGCTTGCACAATGGTCTTCCTGCACCTACACAGTTGGATGTAGACTAGCCATGTGGGGAAATCTGTGATTCAGTATCATTCCCCTCATTTGCATAGGATTGCCTGCTAATGCTTAGTTTCAAGTCCCACACTGAGCCTTCCCCCTTAGCAACCACTATTCACTGGCCTTGTTGTCTTCTGCCTGCCATTGACTATAATGGTAAAATTGTGATTTTTGCAGAGAAAGCTTTTTTCAGGGTTTTCTTTTATTTTCTGGCCGATCCTATTTGCACACCACTGCCCTACGCTTAAACGGCTGAAATTGGCCAAAAAAATAAAAGTTCGTTATTTATTTTTTTGCAACTGTTTTCCATGCCAATGGCCATATATTTGGCCATTGGCATGCTTTACACATTATATTCATCCTTTATGTGGAGCTGTCACGGCTCCATTGTGTAGTTTGGAGAAATATACTCGGTTACTAACCGAGTACATTTTTACAGGTTACATTAATCCTGCACGGACAGCTGCTAGCTTCCTGGATCGCTAATTCACCTCATTTGCATGGTTTTCACCTGCAAATGGGGTAATTAGCATACAGGAGCTGTGTCCATGCAGGAATAGTGCAGAAGTGCTCGTGCACGTCCTGGGAGCTTGTTCCTGGATCTCTCAGTGGCCATATTGCCTCCAGCAGCTCCTGCACTATTCTTACATGCCGTGCAGAGCTTGCTGAATCCTGGGGATTGTAAAGTAGTAGCAAAAATTAGATAGCGTAACACCAGAAAAGAGATAAACTCTCTCATAAAACTGAATGGACAACTAAGAAAACTAAATAAGTAAAACAGAGAAAATTTTGAGGGCTCCCTATCGAAATGTCTGCACTCGAAATGCCAAGTACTGAAAAGCCGAAAAAAAGACTGAAAATCTGGAGAAGAGCACATGTCAAAAATTGGTCTTCTTAAAATTTCAAACTAGAGGGTCCCAGCATTTCAAATGGTTACTACTTTGAGGTAAATATAGCTTTCCATGTCAAGGACAACAATAAGGTGTTCTTTAACTATGTCTAAAACCTCAAAGTCAGCATATTACATTGTGCTGAATTGTCAGTAAATGTGGCAATGTTCATGGAACCAGGAGAAATTTTCTGGTTGAAAAATTCAGGTCCAACTTTAACCCCCTCTCACCACCAGCCACCTGCCAAGACATACCATCTAACATAACCCTCTCCAACAGTAGGGAGCAAGGCTTAGATGCACTCTATAAGGCAAAGAATACAGCTTCAATGGGTTCTGATAATATCCATGGAAGCTTCCAAAATAACCTGAAATATGACCTGTAAGGGTCATATGCCATGCAAATGGAAGAGTGCAATAGTCATCCCTCTGCACAAGCATGGACCATCAGTGGATCTATGAACTTCAGACTCATTAGTCTGACTTACCTCATATGGAATGTTATGGAAAAAAAATTCATGGAAATGATTAACAATGGCATAGAAAATATTCACTCATTGGACCCAACCAAGTTTGGTTACATCAAAGGTATGACATGCCTACTTAATTTGGTGGACTTCTTGAGAAAGTCACCAAGGCAATGGCTAAGGGCAAAATGGTGCATACTGCTTACATTGACCTAGCTGAGGCATTTGATACAATACCTCACTAGCACTGTAAATAAATTCATGGAATTACACATAAACCCCTATGTATGTCACTGGATAGCCGGCTGGCTCACAGACAGGACACAAGAAGTTAGGATTGGAAAGACCACCTCCACAAAGCAGATGATCACCAGTGGAGTTCCCCAGGGCTATGATAAGGGCCTCCTCCTCGGTCTAAACACAGAAAATGACTGTTGCCAAAGGCACAACTTTAAACTCAGTGTCAAGAAATGTGTAATAGCATCTTTTGAGAAGTTGGACACCCAGGGGAAACTATCTCATTAATAAAAATCCCCTAAAAGTAGACACAGTAGTCAGGGTTTGGGGGCTCATGTAGATAATAGCCTGACGTTTGACCAACATTTGTCTAAGGTAGTAAGAAAATCATTCTATGTCACTCAACTTATAAGTAAGGACATGGCATCTATGGTCAAGTAGGTCACTACATCACTGTACTGAGCTGTCATCAGACCCATCATTTGTATGTAGTTGACCAGGCACATGCAACAATAGGAAAATCCTCAGGGATTCTTCACAAGAAGAGTATAGGACATCCACATAATGTCCTATGCAGATTACCTTCAAGTCTGTCTCTACACTCTGTTTCATACACACTATTGAAAGATGATTTATGCGTGGTATACACGGCATCCTTGGATCCTAATCTAATGGAATTTTTGCATATTCACAAAACAAACAGTACCAGAACTATCAGATCTAAGGATTTAAGCTTTGCTTGTGATTTAATTAGGACTTCCTGGAGGGACAGGTATATATCTCAGAGAATTCCCATTGTCTGGAATAGGCTTATTATCCATGTGAAGCAGAGCCCTTTTCTAACCCTATCCAAGAGTATCTTGAAGCAGTGGATGTGAAATTGGAAATTCACTGCTGGTCTGACACCTATGTCTGATGGACAGAAGCAGGAATTATTTCATGGCCTATCTAACATACACACCTTAAAATAACCTCTAAGGCACAATAACTCATGGAATATATTTGGTTGCATGGCTAGGCTTATAAAAGATCCTAGTGGTCATTAGCCTGTCGTATACCTATGAAACTTTGAACAGCAGGACATTGAGCCTTCAAAAGGGCTGCTTGTAATTGTCCCTCATTAACTGTAACCCCGTTTTCTGTTTCTTGGTTAGTATCTTTAAAGTGGACAGTCAAAACTATGCTACATGGCTCTTCCCAGCATGGAACCCCTGATTCATGCTTCAGCAGATGGGCTGAAAGCCTTGGTCACTTTATCTACATTAAAGTAATTGCAGCCCAAATGATGCATGATCTTAAAGTTAAAGGTCAGCAGTGTCAGTGCCCAGCAGGTCAAATTCAGGGTGGTATCCTTTTATTATTACAACTTTTAAGTTAGATATGTTCTGTTATAAGGAAGGATTCTATCCCAGAAAGCTAGTATTTAAGAGAGTTGATGATACAGTTAATGACTAAATACTCTTTTCCTATAACAAAGTGCATTTCTCAGTTTCCTGCTAACATAAAAATTAAGGTGTTCCTCTCATCAATAACATGTGGTTTGTTTGTGTCTTTCAGCTTTTTCCCGGTTAGGGGTCGCCACAGCAAAACTCCGGTCCACTAATGATTGACTGAAGATTTTTATGTAGTGCGTTGCCAGCTCTGATGCACAACCTTCAACAAAGGAATGCCCATTCACGCATGTCTCCACACAGAAGACGCTCTAGCTGAGAATTGAACAGAACAGCGTCTTACTGTGAGGCGACAACGCTACCGCAGCACCACCACCGCAGTATATCAATAACATGTGGTAAGGCAGTATATTTACCCACCTCAGAGGCATACTATACACTATGAATATTTCAAATGTCAAGGACTATGAGAGCAAATATGGGCTTAGCACACAGCGTGTTGCTGAGTTGCCTAAATGCTTGATCCACTTCATGAGGTAATCTCACCTTCAGTACTTTATCTTAAGCCAGGTCAGTAAAAGTGCAAGCTACAGTGGTGAAACTGGGGACAAATACCGAGTAATAACTACCCTGTCCTAAAAAGCTGAGACTTGCTTTTTTTCTGGTTGGCAAGGGCAACATTTGCATTGCTTCAATTTTTTTCTACCTGTGGTTTCACTATTCCTCAGCCAGTTATGTAATAAAGGTAACGGGGATCTACCATAACTAATTTATAATTATCTGGGTTAGGTATCAGCAAATTTTGACTCAGAGAATTTAAAAAAGTCTATCACATTGAGTTAATAGTTCTCTCAATCTTCCATGAATATTGCAACATTATCCAGGTAGGCTGCTGCATACTTGGTGTAATGTCTAAGAATTTTGTTCATCAATTTCTAGAATTTACAAGTATGCCTTAGAGATCAAAGGTCAGTACTGATCAATGAAGGGAATACTCTGGTGTGAAAATTTTAATTTTCTCCTTAGCATATGTGGATAGTGGGATTTGGGTAAGTCTAAAGTGGATAGAAACCTATCATTGCACAATTTTTCAGTAAGTGTGTCAACTTGGGGTATGGAATAGACATGAAATTTAGATATGCTGTTTAGCTTTCTTTATTCATTGCAAAATTATTTAGAACAATCATGGCTTGAGGACCAGTACAATGAGACTCTTCCACTCACTCTTGGATTCTTTTATTATCTAAAAGTTTAACAACCTTATATACCGCATCCTGAACTGTTTGACCTTAGGACTCTGACATTCAATGGGGTTTTAAATGCACTTTCTTTCCAGGCGTAGTTTCTTCATTGTATTAATTAAAGAGGCTTTACCAGGTAACTTTGAGAATATATCCTTATTTCTGAGTACAAATTCGTTGACTTCCTTTTCCTGAGATAGTGATAGTGTTTTCCACTATTTTGACTTTAGAACATGATGTGAGAATACTTATTTCCTCTGTAAACTTACTAAAGAAACTTCAGTAGGAGGACCACTCCATAGTTTTAGAAAATGTGTGTAAGTCAATTGCTGTGACTTATTCTTCCCCACTTGTCTTACTTTGTAATTCAGTATACTCAATTTCCTCTGTCTCTTCACAAATAATTTGAATTGAGCAGTAGGTACTAGTGCAAGTACCATACCTTCTAGTTTGATGTCTCTCAATAATATTTTATAGATTATCTGTTATAACTGCTATTCCCTTCTATATATATTTTTTACCATAAGTATTGCAGTCCTTAACTTGCCCTGTTAATGGATTGAGTCATGGTGAATTTTTTGTACAGCAAAGAGTAGTTCTGGCAATAGCTGAATCCAGAATATCGTGTCTAATGCTATAGCTTTTTGTAACATAGCTTTTAAGGTTTTGTTAAAGTGCTCAACTAGCCCATCTGTTTGAGGGTGAGGTACAGATGTCCTTACCCATTTCATTTTAAAACACTGACAAAGTTTATGAAAAGAAAATCTTAACATGAACGAAGTACCTTGATCAGTAAGAATTTCTTGGGAAATTTCTACTATAGAAAAGAGCATTACTAGGCCTTCCAGTACACTTTTTGTATTGGCCCTTCTTAGTTGCACTTCCTCTAATTTTTCTTTCTTTGCATATTCAGCTTTTACCAGGATACAATGGTGACCACTATTTGTGAAGTTGGCTTGTAATGCACATCGGTATGCTTTCAAAAGGGACTTGTACAAATTGAAGGTATCAGTCAACTTCATCTTGGAATGGATGTTGTCCACTGACAATCTGCATGAAGTTTTTTTCACCTAGGGCACCAGCATATCTAAGGTGAGCCCTGTATATGTGTGCGTGTGTGTGAGTCTGTGTGTGTGTGTGTGTGTGTGTGTGTGTGTGTGTGTGTGTGTGTGTGTGTGTGTGTGTGTGTGTGTGTGTGTGTGTGTGTGTGTTTATAGATAGATTGATAGACAGATAGATAATATGTAAATAAATAATATCTTTATTAAACCCCTGCTATACATTGCAATAAGATTCAATATGTCAGACCTCATAACCACACTGTCTGAAAGTGCCAGGACCCATTTAGTTTATCCACTACTAAACAATAATAGAAAAACATTGTTTACTAAAGTGGAAGGATATACCCTCACATAACACCACAACTTTAAGTGTACTAACTCAAAGATCATTCAACAGTGAAAAAATTACTAAGTCCCCAAATCCACTATTTCCTGATCTTGTCAAAACTCAGTATTTTATTTTATTTTATTTATTTATTTATTTTACATTTGTTAACCAGGCTAGTCTAACTGGATATATTTCCATTTTCAGTAGAGGCCCGGGGAGAAAAGCACCAGTCGCAACAAATAAAAATTGAAATTAAACATTTAAAAATTAAAAAATAGTTAAAAATTAAAAATCAATATTAATACATAATAAATGAATGGATTTCAATAGAAGATTATTCAAAAAGCAGGAAGTAATTAGAATAAAAAAAAATTACAGAAGTATTACTAGAGTAAAGTAGGTATTTACAATAGTAGAGGTGACAATATGTATAGGATAATTCAATATGCAGTGAGATACATGTAGACTATCAGTATATTAAACAGGATAGAGATTTTCAGAGCATTAAGCAGGATAGATTACATCAGTATGTAGAATTCTGTAAAGCAGTTACAGTCCTACTTTAAAGAATGTGAAATAGGTAGAGGTTCAAGAGGAGGAAAATATTTGTGGTGAAGAAGAAGATTAATCAGGGTTGCTACAGGAGCAAAACCAATGTGTTTTGAGGTGTCTTTTGAGGTTTTGTTTAAAGAGAGGTAGTGAAGAAATTAAAGTTAGGTCATTAGACAGTAGGTTCCAGTTTTTTCCCACAGAGTTGGAAAACAGAGAATCTCCAGCCATGTTGTAAGACTTGCTTATGCTAGCAAGAAGTTTGCTGGAAGAGCGAAGAGAATTTAGATTTTTGTAGGGGATTATGAGATTGGAGAGTATAGGGGTGCTGTTAGGTTTATAAAATATCTTGTGGGCAATGGAGTTGGGAGAGTTTCAATTGGTTTTGAAATTCAAACCAGCCTAGCTGCATTAGATTCAGACAGTGGTGAGTTCTAAAAGGATTTCTGGAGGCAAATCTGGCAATGTTATTATAGGAATTAGCTAGTTTGATGAGATTATTTTTCTTTAGATTAGTGTATATTGGTGAGGCATACAGAAGAGTTGAAATTAAATGGGAGTGTGCAATCTTAGTTCTGGCTATTGGTGTTAGGAAAGGTTTAATTCTATATAAGGGGCCTATTTTTCTGTTGACAGTTTTGATGGCGTTATTTTATGTGGCTGTCAAATGTAAGGTTATTGTCAATAGTAATTCCTAGCAATTTAGTGGTAGAATTGGGGAATATATTTGTGCCATTATTGGAGATGACAGAGAATTCTATGGGGGAGGATTTGCTGGTGGGTGTGAAGAGAACGAGTTTAGTTTTTTTGGCATTGAGCAGGAGGCAACGTTTAGTGAGCCATGTTTCAACTATGTTGAAAACATTCTGAGTAAGAGAATGTAGATCAGTTGGGGAGTTTGCTGAGCATATTAGTGTAGAATCATCTGCATATTGAATGCAGGTGGCTTGTGGAATAGCTACATGGAGGTCGTTGATAAACAGTGAGAAAAGAAGTGGACCTAGAATAGAGCCCTGAGGGACTCCGAGTGTGACACGCAGAAGGGATGATATATTATTTTCCCAAAGAACTGCGTGTTGCCTATTGGTAAGGTAGGACTTGAACCATTTAACTGCCATGCAGTCAATGGAAAGGGATTCAAGAATGTTGATAAGAAGGGTAAGGTTTACCATGTCAAATGCTTTTGACAGGTCAATAAAGAGTGCAGAAGGGAGGTTGTTGTTATTACGATTTCTATTGATGGCTTCTGTAAAGGATAATAGGGCAGTTGTGGTGCTATGGGATGGCCTAAAGCCATGCTGATAGTTTGCTATGATGTTATGTTGAGATAAATGGTTTAAAGGTTGTTGCTGAATGCATTTTTCCATAATTTTTGCTAGGGGTGATAATAGAGCTATTGGCCGGTAGTTGGAATAATCATTAGAGGTACCCCCTTTGTGTAGGGGGATAATATGGGAGATTTTCCAGATGTCTGGAACTATTCCTTCTTTAATGGTTCTATTAATGAGGATGGATATGGGATAAGAAATTACTTTGGCTGCTTTTTGCAGGTATTCAGATGGTAGCTGGTCAGCAGAAGGAGTACAAGGTTTAAGTTTTTGGATGTATTTATAGATGAGAGTCTTTGAGATGGGTTTCAGATGGAATGTTGGAGGAGTGCCAGGTATGGTGGAGGGGAAGCTTGAGTTGTCAGGGACTAGTTGACTGGCTAGTGATTGTATGGTCTCTGTGAAGAAGGTATTGAAGGTATTGGCAGTTTGGTGGGGGGTGTTTTTTTCGGCCTGGGATGGGGTAGGTGTATGTGAGTGGCCTGGGTTTAGGAGTTTATTTATACTAGACCAGAACTTTTGGGGATTGTTTTGGTGATTTTGCTGTAACTTACAGTAGTAGTTCTTTTTGTCTGTAAATATTGCCTTTTTTGTAATATTTCTTAAATGTTTAAAAGTTTGTTCATCTGAGATAGTTTTGTTAGCTCTCCATTTAGCCCAAGCCTTGTTCCTAAGTAACATTTTTTGTCTGGTTTCTTTAGAAAGCCAGGAGGCAGGCTTGGATTTCATTCTAATGAACCGTTTGGGTACGTGCTTATCTAGGATCAATAAGAATTTAGAGTTTAGGTATTTAACAGCTTCTTCAAGTGGTAGGGTTTTTAAAGGGTTCCAGTCACAGGCTCTAAGTTCATCTTGGAATAGTACTGGGTTAAAGCGTTTGTTGGAATGTGCAATCCTATATGTTGGGGGGTTGGAGATATCATTTTTTTGCCTTAGGATGTAGGTCAATGAATGATCGCTTACATTGTCTGGCAGAGTTCCTATGTTATAAGCTTGTTTCTGTTTATTTATAAGTATCCAGTCTAAGGTGCTCTCTTTCTTATTCGGTTTATTGATTCTAGTTGTGGAGGTGATAGTTTGACTAAAGCCGTGAAGGTTGATATGGGAGGTAGGATTAGCAGTGTTAACAGCTTTCCAGTCAGTATTAAAATCACCAAGTATTATTGTTTCTTGAGGGTAGGTTGAGGACACCCAGCTTAGAATATCCTCTATAGTATTGATATTATTGCCAGGGGGTAGGTAGATACAAATGATATATAAAGATTTATTTTGGTTAATTTGAAATCTGGTAATAAGGACTTCTGCCTTACTATGCTGAGGTGGGTTGCATGGTAAAGTGAAGATTTGAAGTCCATCTTTGAATAGGACTGCTACTCCCCCACCCTTGCTTTTTATTCGGTCTTGTCTTAATATATTATATCCTTGAGGAATGACTTCATTGTCTTTGGTGTCTGGTTTTAACCAAGTTTCTGTCAGGCAGAAGATGTCAAAGCCATGAATATCTAGAAGGGCGTGGAGATGGGCTACTTTGTTTTTAATACTGCGGATATTTAGGTGTCCTATTAGGAAAGAGTTTGGTAGTTTAGGGTGGGTTATTAGGGTAGCAGGATTTGTAGGGCCAGGGTTAGGGTGGATGTCACCGTCTTTTAAGGAGGGATTGCTTAGTTTGATTGTAGAAGTATTTGTAAAGTTGGTTAGATATTTTACTTTCTTTACTGTGGGTTTATTTATTTAATGTGGGAGAATCTATGGTATTTAGGTAGTAGATAGGTGGGAACAAATGTGATGTTAGTTTGAATATTAGGGAGTATGGGAGTATGTATAGCTGTTTGTTTTGGGGAATAATTGAAATGGAAATAGTACAGTTTTTCAAAGGAGGTGATGAGGTAGGTGGAGGTGAGTATGCTCAATTCCTTTGTAGTGTGAATGAATGGTAAGTAATTTCCAATGCCTTTCACTAACATAACATAACTAAACAGTAACAGTATTTATACACTGTCTTAAATGGACTTCAGTTAAATGAATCAGTAGTACAATCTGAGAAGGTTCATTTTGATAAAATAGCATGTCACCCTATACACACACACACACACACACACACAAACACACACACACACACACACACACACACACACACCTATATCTATATCAATCTATGATTATATATTATAGTAGATGTCTGTATCATTAAATTGAATGATAAACAGCAAATAAAACATTGCAAACTACAATTCTATCCTAAATGCACAAAGCTGAACCTACTAAAGATAGCAAAAAGGCTCATATTGGCCTTTAATTTGTCTGATTAGTGATATTGTTACCGATTTTTTTTAAGTTAATTTGTAGGGTTAGGGTTAGTAAGCATTACTATTAAGTGAGCAGGGAGCAGGTGTACAAATGCATCAAAGCTTACACACATGCACACATCCATATATTACTAAAACTATCCCTTTACCTAGCATTTACCCTCACCTGAACATATACACATAGTCACACATAACACTAAATCTATCCCTATCACTAAGCACACACACACACACACACACACACACACACACACACACACACACACACACACACACACACACACACACACACACTCTTAATATACATACCACTCACCTGTTATGACAAAGCACACATCCAAACAAATGACTGCTCTGTCTCTCTGTGTTTCTGGTTGTCAACAAGTCAACAAAAGGAATATCTCACCTAACACATGCAACTCATGTGTATGCATATCTATATTTATATCTATGTGTGTGTGTGTGTGTGTGTGTGTGTGTGTGTGTGTGTGTGTGTGTGTGTATATATATATATATATATATATATATATATATATATGCAAAAAAATATACAGCACCTAAAATAGGAGCCATAATTTAACTTTTTCATGGAACAGAAAACACAAACCAGGTTTCCCTCCTCAAGGAGGAGCTTCTTCATTGCTAAATTACACTTTTATGACATCATCAACTTATAAAACTTTTCTGGCAGGAAATTTGAATTTTTTGAAATAAAATTTGGTTCATAAACAATGAAAAATTGGTAGAGTCGATACAGAATCACTAAATGTACGGCCAATAAGTATAAAATAATAAAAAAGAAGGTATTGATACATAAATACATAAAAGTGTTAAATGTAGTGACACCAAGTAGCAAAACAAAACATTGTATACAAATAGAACATGAAAAGAAGTTTATATATTCATAGTGACATAAAGTGGCAAAGAACAAAATTACTTCCCATTATTTATTGAAAATGCTATAAGAAACACTATTTTCTTGTACATAATATCACTAATATGTTCATTTAAAAACACGTCAGTAATAGAAGAATAAAGGCTAAATTTAGTACAAAAAGTTTTTTTACCGTATACTAAATTTTCATAATAATTCATTCAAGCTTATACCACAAATTGCATCCAAATTTATAATCCACCTTTTTTCTTTAACATGCTTGTTTATACCTATAAAGTTAAGAGTAGTATCCCTATGGGATTTTTGATGTCACACTAATGCAGTCCAGTCGCTGTGGCATCTCAGATCACTCAAATGAAAGAATAAATGCTGTTTAAACATTTTACATGGCTACCAAACATCAAAAGCCCCACATTTAGAGGTAGCTAAATAAATAACCCATTCAGCTGAAAATGTGATAAAATCATGAATATCAAAAACCCTATATGCATTAATGGAATAGAATGACTTGGTTTTTGTGTTTGCAAAAAATGCAGTTGCCAGAAGTGGAACATCTAAAAGGTTTCACACCCAAAAAGCTTTCAAGAAATGTCAACATATGGATCTTTAAAACCAGACAGACAATTAGCAATAGTATTTCCCATTCTACATGAGTAGCAGCATTTTTGTGGTTGTATATTACTATAGAACCTAATATGGGCCAATATTTATCGATAGCATCCCTAATTTTCAATAGATTATTGCCTTAAGTGGTAACAAACCTCAAACATTCAGAGCCATCAGTCTTCTTTTGTTCCCTCTATAACAACAGATTTTGTTTGGTTTGAGCAGCTGTCTTACTTTTAGCATTTAGAGCGTTAACACAATGTATCCTGTTACAAAGTATATATTGCTAATATCAGATGTCGCTCAGTCTCATTCTTTTTCATTATTACAAATACGTCTAATCTTTAAAGTCTGTGACTAAGGTATATTTTTAGTTTTAAAAGAGGGATGACAGCTAGATGCATGCAACAAAAAATGTATTAAAGGTTTTACAATATAAAGCAGAAACAATGGTACCATCCAACAATTTTGTCACTGAAACATCTAAAAAAAATTCAATATTGAACAAATTACACTTGGCCATACATTTAAGCCCCATATTTGTCATTAAAATAATGTTGAAATGACATGAACTCATTCACATTGCCATCCCAAAAACCCAAAACTCATCCAAGAAATGTCTTCAAATAACCAAATGTGAACGGAAAAAAATATGATCCATATAATAAATAAACAGTGTCAAAAAAACATATAAGTCAGTATTTATAGGTGCAAACGTAGACCCCATTCCAGTAACCCTTAACTATAAAAAGTATTTGCCATCAAAATGTTTAACATTAATTTTCAACACAACAGAAATAAGGTTCAGCAAAATTAATTGAATTGTGAATAATATATAGTTCTGTCATGTCTAACCAATATGTCATAATCCAGATACCCCTAGAATGGGTATAGATGCATGAAGGTTTTCCTTATCTAAAGTGTATAACTGCATCATGATGGATACCTGTACATCATCCATCAATGACAAAAACTCAGTAGTATCACATAGTCTGTTCCTGACATATACCAAAAGAGGTTTCAAATAAAATTAAAAAACTCGGAAATGGGTTCAGTAAGAGAGTCCATTCCCAAAACAATCAGTCTACACAGAACTGGATTAACCTGTTTGTGAATTTTGGGTAATAAATAAAACCTTTAACTTATTGTATATTATCCACCAACTGATTTCTAACTTCATTGAGTACAACCAGATTAACAACCATTTTATTCACAAAAGAATCAATAGATTTTAAAAAAAAATAATTGCTGGATCCAATTCCTGATTCACATATGTTTTTAAATCATTTAACTTTTTGTAAGTTACCAGTTTATAGCCTTTTTACTCCATAACACAACTCACCCACCTTTGTCAGCACTCATCACTATCACATTTTGTTGAGTCTTTAAATCATTCAGAGCAGATCTTTTAGCTAGTGTGAGATTATGACCAAAATTCCTAAATATGTATGTCTATGGTTAAGATATAAATCATGTAGAACTGACTGTTAAAATGCTCTGGCTACTGTGTGATATGATGGCTGGAAGTTTAAAAACAGAAGTATTGTCAGCTTTTATATGAACCCTCATCACCTCTTGAATTACAACAATATATTAAATTTAAAATCCTAGAGAACGATTGAATATTGTGGACCACTTCAGGTAAGTCTACAAAAAACTAAGGGCAAAATTTAAACCCTTGTCCAGCAAAGCTTCATTAGCTTCACTTATGTCAAAGCCAGTCAAATGTATACATAAGTGCTCATTTTCTACACCTCTGTCAAGATCTCCAGAAAGTTCAGTGTCACGGGTGCCTCCATTCCTGGGCTTATGATGTTTGCACCCAACCTAATGATATGGCTTGGATCTGGAAAAGTATTTTTTTTTTACTTTGGGGGCACCTCCAAAACAGTATGTGTACTGGACTATACAGAAGACTCAGAAGATATGTCAGGTTGACACAAAATTGATCTAATATTGGATCATTTCCTTTTACTTCTCACCTGGCCATTATTGTAATTGGCATCTGCAAAGAATTCCACTTTTCTTGATTGCAATCTTATAAAGGCATAGTTCAATTCATAGTCCGTCAGGTCTTAATTAAACTTTTTATGTTTTTCAAGACTCCATCTCTGAATTCATTGACTGTATCTGACTAACCAGGGATGTGTTTAAAGATGAAAACAAACTGTGATTTTTGAAAACTATTAACTTGTGTGAGGTCTCTTTTTGCAACCTTTTTAAGGCTGGTGATAGTGTGTTCATAAAAACTGATTCCTGAAACTGGTAACTGGGTTTGTATTAGGGTGTGTGTGAGTGTGTGTGTGTGTGTGTGTGTGTGTGTGTGTGTGTGTGTGTGTGTGTGTGTGTGTGTGTGTGTGTGTGTGTGTATAAGTAGTCTGTGTCTTAGTAGTCTTGTTTAGTGGCAGTGGTATGGAAAATATTTTTCTAAGGAAAGGTCTAGGGATAGGGTTAGGGCCTGGGTAGGGTTATTGTTAGGGTTAGTGTTAGCAGACATTACTAAGTGGTGCTCCCCCATACCACCATAGTAATGCCTGCTAATTCTTACCCTAAACCCTGCCCCTATCTCTAACCCTAACTTTACTTTAGAAAACCTCTTTCTGTAACGCTTTACTATTATTCAGGCAAATTAGGGTATGGTATTTTGGAAGTGTTTTAGTTTATAAACAGGAATTTTTTTTTCTTTTTCAAACTTCTGTATGATTTTGAGTTTTTGATAACGTAAATGTTTGAAAGGTTTTTGATGATATTTTTGTATTATGCACCATAATCTTTCATCCATTACTAATATAATCATGTATTCACACCCTCGATATATGTATACCTGAGTCTGTGCATGTGTTTCACGTGTCTGATCCTACATTCGTTACATCAAACATTTAGCTAGGTTGCATTGTTTTGTTGAATGGATGGCTCATCTAAGAATGCCATTATTTGTTATTGCTACAGAGTGTGGGAGTGGAATTTTCCCCTATCCCTACTGTTTTGAGATCTCAGCATAGGTATATATAATTATCAGTGTGTTTGGGGGTTGCAGGATGGCTTACCCCTATATGCAATGTTGTTTTTTTTCAGCGAACTAAGCTTAGACTATTTGTGGATGATGAAGTGTATGTGGATTAGTGAATCTGCAATCTGTCTATCTATCTAAATAGACAGACAGAATCATATATACATGGCTTACGTCTGTAAGTGCGAACGTTCAGGTAAAAAAAAAAAATCAATAAAGCAATTTCCTACTGGACCAGCTGATTCAGTCACCTAATTGCAGCTTTTCAGTATGCTGTCTTGAGTCATCAGACTGCAGACTTAAAGCAGTGAAATATTGTTCTAATTGAGGAAATGCTTACAACCTTTGCAAGAGCTGCATATATTATTTGTGAGCCAGCAGTACTTGACATGTGCCAGAAGTAAACAATCGTTTGTGTCATTCTGAATATCAGTAATATTATATGATACTGGTTTTCTGATTTATGTTCATTGGTTTTTACTTCTCTTTTTTCAGCTTAATGGACAATGATTTCAGAAGTTATGTGTAATGTATACGTATTCTGAAGCATTCAGCAAATTTGTAAGTTTAAGTGATCTGATAAGTTGCATGTAAAATATTCAGATTTGTCTGAAACAATTACCTACACAATGCTGTCTTTTTGTAAACTAGCATAGCATTACATCAAAACATGCCAAATAATTAGTGATTTTCAGTGACACAATACTAGATGGTTACCATATACCAAGCTCTGCATCTTTCACTCTTTTTATCAGGTCTGTCTTCTTTTTAGTGAAGATAAATTGGGCTGAACTTAAGGAGGCATAGATTATGTTCTATTCATCACCATTGCTAATATACATTCAGCAGCAATACTAATATTATATCTTCAGTGCTAATGTCTAGCTGGATATGGATACACTATTTTATTTCATTTTTTGTCTTAAGTAAAAAGAGAAAGCAACCTCCTTAAAGAGACCAGCTGCCAGTGAAGTCCCCCTGCGTTCTGTGCTAGGACCTCCCCTGTTTTGCATTTACTTCTCTGAAGTAAACACTTACACCAAAGGGTTGTGGCTGACTAAGTTTGCAGATGACTGCAAGCTAAGAGCAGTCACTGAATCCCCAAATGACCTAGCCATCCTACAGGAAGGTTTGTCCCGAATAAATACATGGTGCTAAAATCATGGACTAAAACTAAATGGCAAAAAATGCATTATATGCATTGGGAAGTCATTTACCCCTGTGTATATACTACATTGACAATCCATCCCTAAGAGTTGACCCAGTTGGGATTTGGAAAGTTAAGTGGACAGTGACCTAGATTTTGACCGACATGTGTCCATTCTCATAAGAAAGTTTCTTCTATATTGCACAGGTTATAAACAAATGGATTGTATCTAGATCTAGATAGGTCATTGTACCCCTTTTACTCAGCCTTAATTAGGCCAGTCATTTTAGTATAATGCCTCCTTTGTCATGTGTCTGACCAGACACAGGCAACAACTGGAGATACTTTAGTAAAAGGAAAGAAAGCATAAACTATATGTCTTACATAGTCCAACTCAAAGCTATGTCACTATACTCAGTATTCCACATATTTCTAAGATGTGACCTGTGTCTGCCATACAAGGAATCTACCAATCAAATACTGCTGGGTTTAATGTACATCAGCAAGTTAAACGGCATCAGAAATACTTAGTCTAGGGATCTAAGCCTCTTCCGCAACATCAGCAGAATGGTTTGGAGAGTCAGGTTTATCTCACAGAGAATACTGCGGCTGCTGTGGAACATCCATATAAAACAAAACTCATTCCTGTCCATATTCAAATACAACTTGGATTTAGGGATGAGAAACAGAACATTTCAGGACTTATCCCCTGTACTACTAATGGTCAGAGGAAGCTCCTAAATGCTTTATGCCATGCCTGGACCCCTTCAGATTATCTATGGTTGGGTATGATCCATATTATTCTCACTAGGGTTTATATACAATTATTGATCATGGGAATGGGCAAGACCAATATAACACCAAATGGGATAAGTTAATTCAAACATCAAAAGAAAATTGGCTATTCTTAGAATGGTGCGATAGGACAGCTAGACTAGTACTTACCTATCAGCCTATAAATGAAGCTGCTGCCTATTAATCTCCATTTTCAGAGAAGATACATTAAAATATGTTATTGTATAGTACAATTACTTCTGAGTTGGCAAACTGGGGTTCTGATATTTCATGCTTCCAACCTGTGTAAAACTCTGCTGCCAAACTTTTGGCAGGAGTCTGATGCTAACATCACATTACTCCAGTCTTGTGTGATTTACACTAGCTCCCTGTTAGACATCGGATCATTTACAGGATCCTTATTATGATCTACATTGCTCTTCACAGCCCCCCCCCACTGTATTTAAAGGACCTTCTACAGCTATGTAATTCGGGTCTACTTTATTCCTGCGAAAGCTGAATCGGTCAAATACAATTTGCACGAACCATAACGAGCGAAACGCAAATATGTCAAATGCACTAAACCGCGACATTCAAAATCTCAATCTCTCATAGTTGGCCATCCCCACCACCTGCAATATACTACCTACCGAAACACAGTAAAAAACAACACATACACACACTAACCAAAACCCTACTTCTAACCCTAACGTAAAGGACCAAAACCCTACTTCTAACCCTACACTAAACCCTACATACACAACTATCTATGCACTATCCTTAAACACTCCCTTACCCTAAGGTCCATAACTACCGCACACTTACCCTACTGAGCTATACCCAAACAAACTAAATATTCCACACACATACACTTAACAAAACCCTACACTAAACCTTACATACATTACCTATCTATGCACTTACCTTAACCTGCACCCTAACCCTACGGTCCGTAACTATCGCACACTTACCATACGGAGCTATTCCGCAGACAGGCCAACTTTGCAAATTCGATATTTCGACTTTCACAGTTTAGTGCATTCGATGTACTCGCGTTTTGCTCGTTATGTGTCGCGCAAATTGTATTCGACCGATTCAGCTTTTGCGGGAATAAAGTAGAACCATGTAATTCTACATGGACTCTGCACTCAGGATCAGACAACTTCCTTGTAGTTTCATAAGCAAGCAATAATGCCTGAAAGGGTGTGTGTTAATGTGTAATTAACGCCCACCAAGCGGTGTTATGCAGAGTGCCTCTACACCCTTGGAAGGGTGTTAATTAAACATTAACACATACCCTTGAGGGCATTATTGTGCTTAGAAAATCGGCTCTCTGTAAAATCATTGTGTTTTACTTTATATATATATATATATATATATATATATATATATATATATATATATATATTTTTTTTATTTCTATACATTTTTTAGTATATTTTTGATGTAAAATAGTTCCTCCGCTTAAAGTTCCAAAGTTGCTGTAGTATATGTCAAGGGTGTTGGAGGAAGTATTTTACAGCCAAAATATAACATTTAAAAAATAAGCAGGTTATTTACTTTATTTTTTGGTCCCTTACTCCTAATCCCTTTGATTGGCAGTCACTGGGGATTGAAATTACTAAATAATGACATACATTTCAGCTTCAGACTTTTTTCCTTAAGAAAATTCATGCTAACTTAAATCCTTTACTTTAGCAGCTTTGGAATTTTATAAGAGCAATAATTAAGGTTCTATTTCACAGGCTTTGCTTCAACCTTTATTTTAGGCTTTATCCAGATTTCTTCAGCTGATAGGTGCAAAGGTTTGTAAACCTCTTTACTGCTGCTGCCAGTAGTCATCTCATGCACTCACTCTCACATACAGCTCTGCTTCAGAAAAAAATAATGCTAATGAAAACCCTGTTGTTCTAGCAACTTTCTAAGTTTATAAGAGCAATATTTAAAAATCCATTCCTATTTTCAGCCCTTTGTTAGTCCATTATTTGCAGCTCTGTCCAGACTTTTTGTGCCGAAAGGTGTGGTGGAGAGGTACACAAAGATTGTATGTGATGCTGCCAGGGATCGCTGGATCGCTCTCACTCTTCAGTTTCTCTCTCTTTCACACACACACACACACACACACACACACACACACACACACACACACACACACACACACACACACACGTGCAAGCATGTTTGCACAAATCCAAAACTTCAACAGATTCTAGTACCAGTTATTATGCAATAGCTGGTGCTCAAAGAGTTGATGTATCCTGTAGGGTAGGGAATGAGCTGTGGCATCCACATCCTTGTTATGAAAACTTGCGATTATCCTGATCTCACCGCAGACTAGAAAGACAAGTACCTACTAAGTACAGCATATTACTACATGCTACCAAACAGAATATCATCTTCTTGTCATGTTCTGCTTCTTCAAGAAAATTTAAAATAGTAGAAACATCAGTGACATAGGCAGCAGTGCAGTTTTCTCAACAGCGTAGACACACTGACCAAGTTCAGTGAAACTTCCATCTTGGTTTACTAATAAAATAAGAAAGCGACCAGTGGTGTCCTTCAGGCCTTAATGCTTGTACCTATCCTTTTTGAATTTAGTTCTCAGATTTCCAAACACACACACACACACACACACACACACACACACACACACACACACACACACACACACACACACACACACACACATTCTCTGTCTTCTGCTTTCATGCACGCATTCACTCACACATGCAGACAACAACACAAACACACATACAGACGATCATCTCTCTCTCTTTCTTACATTCATACATGAATATACTTTCTCTCTCTTTCACATACAAACACTTTATTTTACACTCACTAAACAGCAGAAGCACTGCTTGGCCAGTGTAAAATAGTAGCTAACCGATCTCTTTCTCACACACATACACACATGCACTTTCATACACAAACACTTTCACACACTTTTTTTACTTTTATTTTATCTTACACTCACTAACCAGCAAAAGAGCTGCTTATTGAGTGAAAAATAATGGCAACCATTCCATTTTCTCAGTATGAGCTCCAAAGCGGCTTGATATGCTGCTGTGAAGCGGCAGACTCGTTTTTCAGCGGGCATTACTTGTACACTACTACCCTGTTGGAGAGTACTTATGTACAGTTCACCCATTTTCTAATTCACTCTTAGCACCTCCATCTGTCATTCCTTTACCTATCAAGGGTCTTTCCTATAGAATCTACTTCCTATTCATTCAGTCAATTTTAATTATTTATATTGCTTTATTCATTGATTTGTATGTTGTTAACTTTTATTTGTAAATTAACTTGAATGTTAAGGTAAATCTGAATTAGAAATGTCCTACAACTTATAAACATCCTGGGATCAGACCCTAACTTAGTACATGTTCTCAAGAGAAAATGCCTTGGCATATGTCATTGTACAGTACAGTTATTTCTGAATTATAAAGAAAACCCACAAGTTATATGCACCCTAGAAGCATTCCTTAATTTAGTACATGTTCTCAAGAGGAGATGCCTTGAAATATGTTATTGCATAAAACAATTATTTATGAATTAGAAATAAAATCCAAAACTTATAAACAACCTGGGAGCTGTCCTTAATTCAGTGTATTTTCTCAAGAGGCAATTCCTTGAAGAATGCTATTGCATAATACAGCTATTTCTGAATTAGAAATAAAACCCACAACTTATAAATACCCTGGAGCAGTCCCTATACCATTACATTTTCTAAAGAGAAGATACCTTGAAGTAACTTGAGACGTATATTGCTGGAACTGTATTGTCAGGTTGTTCTTATATGTCTCATTAAACAACATTAACCAAGTGCTAACCCAGAGACCCTCAAAGTTCCTTTCTTCTGTGTTTCCTATTTCTATGTGGTAAAGTCTGTGAAGTATAGAGGAGTTAACTTTGAAGTCCCTGTTTTGCCTCCACAAAGATCATTTTATTTGACATTATTGTGTTCCCTGTAACTTAGTAATAATGGCGACAGTGTGCTAAAACAATTGTATTTTTCTGTATTGCTGCAGAATGATTTGGTGTCTTGGCAGATAAATGCAATTTCCTGTAAAAACAGTTTTATCTGTGAAGAAACTGTCTGCTGAAAATGTCATACTTTTGCATTAATATAAGAGAAAAATGCTTAGGTTTTTTTTTTTTTTTTTTTGTGCTTAGTTATCTTATATGTACATTTTTAGATGTGTGTATTTTGGCTTCTTTTGAACAAATAATCTAAGTTGTTTTTTTCAAGTATGTCTTCGTATTTTATGCATACTCAACGTTTCCTTCAATGCCAAAACTCATTACAGGGAAATAATTTATAAAATAAAATAGGGATAGTGGAGCAGCTACAAAATTAATCGAATACAATATATGAATACATACATACATATATATATATATATATATATATATATATATATATATATAAATATATATAGATATAAATGACATTATTTCAAAACTGGATTATTTTCTCCTTTCCAGATCACATACTGAATGACCATATGTTGATACTGGTATGATTCAACAGTGACATTAATATAAGTAAAGAATCAGATCTGGTGGTCATGACTTGATGTAAATTAAACAGTGCTATAACAAAGTTGTTGGATTGTTCCCATTTTTATCAGCTGTGTCAGTTTATCTACGGAAAAGCTGGTTTTGAGAATGGAAATATACTGCTGTAAATATATTACTGAGAGAATCTGAATTTTTTTTTTTTTTTTTTTGTGGGCATGTCTTAAAAAGAAAGGATAGCCTTTCTACTACAAGTAAATATTTTTTTTTTCTGGTTTGTTAAACGTTTAAATGTTTAACAGATTAATTAGGCCTTGCTTTTACACAGAACATAAGCACATAAAGTAAGAATCATGATGACAGAAAGATTCTTTGTATGCCTATGAATTTAGGTTGAATTGCAAAAACGTATTTTTAGTAAATCTGATTATACTGACTTTGTTCATAACTGCTTAACAGCCTGTGTTATCTGACCAGGTAAGTTATTGGGAACTCTTAATATATATTATAAACTTTTGGCACTACAACAATCAGATGGTTGCTCTAAGGTCACAGAGATAGAAACATCAGTGCTGGAAACAAGCTTGAAGTGCAACATTTGTGCCCACAGGTAATGGGCCTTTTGGGGTTACCCCCCATCAAGAACTAAAACAGTGACAAAACATGTGGTAAGACAAGATGTGATGTGTTGATTAAGAAAAATCACAGCTATTAAATAGTCATGTGATAAATGATATACTCAGAACTTTGTGAACAAGACAAGCACATCAAGATATGATATCATTATTGTCACAGAGAGGGTATATATCACTTAATCAAAATATGTATTTGTCAAATATATATTCATCTAATACTAAACAACAAAAATAATTTCAGCGAACCTCAGACTTTTTTGCAGGGTTAGGAACCACTCACCTGCTAGCACTCCAGAACACATACCACACTAAATCATAACCACCCAAATGGGAGGCTTCACCCCACCCCCCAACTATATATACCAACTCTGAGGTCACACTACAGTGTGGTAAAGGGCAAAGTTGTGGTGATGGCCAAGTGCTCCCTAACACTGGGAAAAAGTCTGATGTTCGCCGAAATGATTTTTGCTGTTTTGTGTTCAATGGATACGTATTCCATGAATGTGTATTTTGATTAAGTGATATAGACCCCCATAGGGATATGGGAGTATAATAACTGGGAGCATTCCCCTTTATGCATAAGAAGTTGACTTGGCTATCTAATGAAGAAAACAATGAGATATATCACACCTTATCTGAAACTTGAAAGAGTAGTGTTTGGATAAGCTGAATCAAATCAGCAATAAATATATTTTTCAAATGGTATCAAAGGCAGCACATAAAAATACATAGTGTGCTTTGACTTCAGGATTCCACTATTATATAGAATGAATGAATGAATGAATGAACAATTCTGAAAACTGTATTGTAAAAACCCGAGTATACTTCTAAGCTCCTTTCAAGCTACAAATGCTTACCGCTGCTGTTTCATCTGAGTATTTCTTAGTTGTGTCAGTGAATAAAAGGCAGAAAAACATACAGTATTATTTTTGAAATGCATTTAGCTTACCTAAATACTAATTAATATACAAAAACATATCATGAAGCAACTGTGACCAAATGCCCTGATTTGATGTAGGACTACAGTAAAATAGACAAAACACTGTTTGTACATTTTTGAGACTAGGATATTACAATATTTTAATCAATTACACACCCCTAATTTTCATGCATTTGTATTTGTATATAGTGAATTGTATTCAGAAATACAGGGACGTTGAATGCATTGAAACAGCTGTTCATTAAGCAATAACTCAGATGTGGGTGTTGGTATATTGGGGGTTTACCCACTGTTGCTGTGGTTTAATCAAGAGTGTGAAGCCTGAGTTATTAAACAAAGCCAACTTTGGTAAATCATCATATACCTACACCCATGAGTTGGTTATTGCTATTATACAATGACATTATTTGAGAAAGCCATTGCTTACGTTTCTTAAATGATGTCTTTGTATAACAGCACCATGGTGTTTCTCCAGGTTGTTTCCTTATTCTTCAGTGTTTGTTGATATGAGGCCAAAATATGGACATTCTGTAAAAATCTGGACAACTGAGTAGTATGCCTCTGTAGCAAATACGAAGAGAAGAAAGTCTGGCTGAACAATGGTACTTCAGCAACTGGACTTTTTTTATTTTGGTACATACTTGAATTACAATGGGCATGCTGGTTGGGCTGACCAATTAGCATGCACAGTTTTGAATAGTAATAACATATCATTTTATAACTGGACTTATTTCACATTTGCTCAAAAGAAGATGGAATATAAGAAAATAACAAAGCTAAAAGCAGAATGGAATATAAGGTGTTGGTTGGAAATAATGCAAACAGCCCTAACACTGTCCATCTGTGTGTTAAGAGGCACAAACAAAAACAAGATCAATGGTTGTTAAAGTTATAGCCCTTAAGTGCTAATCATGAACTACAATTTATTAAAATAATTAACAGCTTGACAAGAGTTCAAAACCATTAGCTGCCATTAGACTCACCGTGTTCTGGTGTTTTCATATTTGCTTTGTTGTTAGAGAATTTTATTACGTAAAATGAATTGCATCTAATAGTTTTCAACTAGAATTTAAAAGCATTCCACAGTAATCAAATAAAATTAAAATGCAGAGTCGGGTATAATTTAAATTATTCATCACCAATTCCTTTCGGATGTATACATCTGGCCAATGACATCCCTTTGAGCTTGTGTTTCTCAGTTTGTAAATGCAAAAATCCTCTTCCTCTGCTGAAATTTCAAATGTTTTTAAGGGAGCGATATCAGTAAATTCATTCATGCCCAGATTTCTCTTATTGGCATTTTCTTTCATGTTGCAATTAAGCCACACTGTGGAACAAAGCTTAATCTTCCAGATAAAGAAATTTTAGAGTCAATACAAATACAAATACATCATGTGAGTAAGAATGCATACTGAATAAAATTTATGTTCAGGGTAGGCTCAGTCATGAGGCAGCTATGATATAAACAAAGTAGGGTAGGGAACTGTGCCAGTACTGTAGTTAGTCAAAAGTAAATGAAAGGATGAAACAAAGAAGACCTTCTTAACAGATTCAGCTACAGTACATTAAAAGATAACCAACATCGTGTGACAATATAGTATTTAAGGTAATGCATTTATAAATGTGCGTGTGTGTGTGTGGGGGGGTGTCTGTGTCTCTCTGTGTTAATAATCTCTCTCTCTCTCGCTCTCTATATATATATATATATATATATATATATATATATATATATATATATATTTGTGGTAGACTAGGTATCATCAATTTACTTATGAGTTAGCCAACAAATACAAATTAAAATTACACCTGTAGAAATGCCTTAGTGCTCATATAGCTGAGGAAAGAAACATTCATAGACATGCCTTTCTCTGTATACAGTGATGAACAGTCTTAGGATTGATTCAATCAAAGATATACTAGAAAAGTGTCAACTGTGTGTCTCTACCATACAGCTGAAAATGTGAAACCCATAACCTTCTGATGGAAGTTGGAAAAGTCAAACCCTTCAAGCATTAATCTTGCCACTGGACTGACTCATTTGCATGTAGTAATGTGAGACAGACTGTTATAGTGATGCTAACCTGCCACTTGATGCTACGGTAGAGCAACAGGAGTCTCTGAATTAGAAACATGTATTGTACAGTGCACACCTGCAGGAAGCAGGTGGGCACCTTGTACTACAGTTTCCTGAATACTTCCCCACCAAGATTCTTTCTGCATTGTGAATAACAAAACCAACTAATACATAACTTGGTTTAGGCTTCACCTCTATTAAAGATAGTTGCTGAAGCAATACTAAATTCACCCCATTTAAAAATGTGAATTGTGCCCCCTGGCATTTGGTTATTTGTCCCCATGAAGGATGTGATAAGTATTTGAGGGTCATTATCAGATATAAGTCTAAGACTGTGGTAGTGAGGGTCGGAACTTTGAATGTTGGTAGCATGACTGGTATAGGGAGAGAGCTAGCTGATATGATGGACAGAAGGAAGGTTGGTATATTGTGTGTGCAAGAGACCAGATGGAAGGGGAGTAAGGCTAGGTGAATCGGCGGTGGGTTCAAATCGTTTTATCATGATGTGGATGGGAGGAGAAATGGCGTAGGAGTTATTCTGAAGGAACAGTATGCGAAAAGTGTTTTGGAGGTGAAAAGAGTGTCTGACAGAGTGATGTTTATGAAGATGGAAATTGATCGTGTAATGATGAATGTTGTTAGTGCATATGCTCCACAAGTTGGGTGTGCAATGGATGAGAAAGAAAAACTTTGGAGTGAATTGGATGAAGTGGCGATGACTGTACCCAAGGGTGAGAGAGTGGTGATTGGAGCAGATTTCAATGGGCATGTTGGTGAAGGGAACAGAGGGGATGAGGAAGTGATGGTTAGGTATGGTGTTAAACAAAGGAATACAGAAGATCAGATGGTAGTGGATTTTGCGAAAAGGATGGACATGGCTGTGGTGAATACGTATTTTAACAAGAGGGAGGAGCATAGGGTGACATACAAGAGTGGAGGAAGAGGTGGATTATATCTTATGTAGGAGGGCCCGTTTGAAGGAGATTGGAGACTGTAAAGTGGTGACTGGAGAATGTGTAGTTAGGCAGCATAGGATGGTGGTTTGTAGGATGACGTTGGTGATCAAGAAGAGGAGGAGGAGTGTGAGGGCAGCACCAAGGATCAATTGGTGGAAATTGAAAAAGGGTAATTGTGAGGTGGAGCTCAGGGATGAGTTAAGGCAGGCACTGGGTGGCAGTGAAGAGTTACCAAATAGCTGGGTAACTACAGCAGAGCTAGTAAGGGAGATGGCTAGAAAAGTGCTTGGTGTGACATCTGGACAGAGGAAGGACGACAAGGAGACATGGTGGTGGAATGAGGAAGTACAGGAGAGTATACAGAGAAAGAGGTTGGCAAAGAAGAAGTGGGATTGTCAGAGAGATGAAGAAAGTAGACAGGAGTATAAGGAGATGAAGTGCATGGCAAAGAGAGAGGTGGCGAAGGCTAAGGATAAGGCATATGAAGAGTTGCATGAAAGGTTGGACACTAAGGAGGGAGAAAAGGACTTTTACTGATTGGCTAGACAGAGGGACCGAGCTAGGAAAGATGTGCAGCAGGTAAAGGTGATAAAGGATAATGAGAGAAACATACTCACAAGCGAGGAGAGTGTGTTGAGGAGATGGAAAGAGTACTTTGAGGGGTTGATGAATGAAGAGAATGAGAAGGAGAGAAGGTTGGATGATGTAGGTATGAAGTACAATGGATTAGCAAGGAGGAAGTAAGGATAGCTATGAAGAGAATGAAGAATGGAAAGGCTGTTGGCCCAGATGACATACCTGTGGAAGCATGGAGGTGTTTAGGTGAAATGGCAGTGGAGTTTTTAACCAGATTGTTTAATGAAATCTTGAAAAGTTTGAGGAAGCCTGAGGAATGGAGAAAAAGTGTTTTGGTACCGATTTTTAAGAATAAGGGTGATGTGCAGAGCTGTAGTAACTACAGAGGCATTAAATTGATCAGTCACAACATGAAGTTATGGGAAAGTGTAGTGGAAGCAAGGTTAAGAAGGGACGTGATGATTAGTGATCAGCAGTATGGTTTCATGCCGGGAAAGAGCACTACAGATGCGATCTTTGCTCTGAGAGTGTTGATGGAGAAGTACAGAGAATGTCAGAAGGAGTTGCATTGTGTGTTTGTAGACTTAGAGAAAGCATATGACAGGGTGCCTAGAGAGGAGTTGTGGTATTGTATGAGGAAGTCAGGAGTGTCAGAAAAGTATGTAAGAGTAGTACAGGATATGTACGAGGGTAGTGTGACAGCGGTGAGGTCTGCGGTGGGAGTGACGTATGAGTTTAAGGTGGAGGTGGGGTTACATCAAGGATCAGCTCTAAGCCCTTTCTTATTTGCAATGGTGATGGATAGGTTGACAGACGAGATCAGACAGGAGTCCCCATGGACTATGATGTTTGCAGATGACATTGTGATCTGTAGTGAGAGTAGGGAAAAGGTGGAGGAGACCCTGGAGTGATGGAGATATGCTCTAGAGAGAAGTGGAATGAAGGTCAGCAGGACTAAGACAGAATATATGTGTGTGTGAATGAAAGGGAGGATAGAGGAATGGTGAGGATGCAAGGCGTAGAGGTGGCAAAGGTGGATGAGTTTAAATACTTGGGGTCAATAGTTCAGAGTAACGGTGAGTGTGGAAGAGAGGTGAAGAAGAGAGTACAGGCAGGATGGAGTGGGTGGAGAAGAGAGTCAGGAGTGATTTGTGACAGACGACTACCTGTAAGAGTGAAAGGGAAGGTCTACAAGAGGGTAGTGAGACCAGCTATGTTATATGGGTTGGAGACAGTGGCATTAACAAAAAGGCAGGAGTTTGAGCTGGATGTGGCAGAGTTAAAGATGTTAAGATTTGCACTGGGTGTGAGGAGGGTGGACATGATTAGGAATAAGTATATTAGGGGGTCAGCCCAGGTTGGAAGGTTTGGAGACAAATCCAGAGAGGCACGATTACGTTGGTTTGGACATGTGCTGAGGAGGGATGCTGAGTATATTGGGAAAAAGATGCTAACGATGAAGCTACCAGGTAACAGGAAAAGAGGAAGGCCTAAGATAAAGTTTATGGATGTGGTGAGAGAGGACATGCAGATGGTTGGTGTGACAGAGCAAGATGCAGAGGACAGGAAGAAATGGAAACAGGTGATCTGCTATGGCGACCCCTAATGGGAACAGCCAAAAGAAGATGATGATGACAACTGAAATAACTCCAAAAGAATAAGCAGGACTCTGTATTTGTTTTTAATAAGTATCTTATGTCTGTGGGAGAACAAGTGAATTCTATGAGAAAAACAGGGGAAATGTGTGTGGGGATGTAATTAACTCCATATATTCACACATCATTCCAATCATTTTGATGTACATAGAATGACATCTCAGCCCTGATCAGTCTCAGAAGGAATATTATGAATGCTTGATAAAGTAACTTTGTGACCTTGGTTATGATATGCCTTCCTTCTCCTTCGTTTCCTTCAAACTGAAAGTCCAACTCTTTATGAAAAAAAATCTGTTAATCCTTTATTCTTACTTTTTGTAATATTGTGAAAAAATATAGAGAATCAACATTTCAACAGCTTCTGATGCTTTGTGGCCAAGATGATTTATATTTTAAAATAAAATTAAGTTTGTATTCTAAATAATTGCAAAAAACCCATGGCAGGTGATAACCATTAACATTCCATGAAAAGTAGCTATATTCTTGCCATCGTGGATATAACTTGAAAAGATATTAGGAGCAATTCAATTCAATAAAGCCTACAAGAGTTTTTTTTCATGTAGGCATAGTTCCACTCTGCTTACATGGGCATAAACATTTTTAGATTCAGTGCTGCTTAGGGGAACGCACATATGCGCAAACATGGAAACTTCCGTGGCATGCAAATCGCCTCACAAGCAGGTGAATCTCACACAAATGAGGCAGACAGAGCTATTCAACATGCAGAAAGGCAACTTCTCAGTGTCCATAGTGTACGTGGAAATATTCCACATACAGAAGTCTAGACAGACAAAAGGGGGAGTAAATGTGTAGAAATGTGGACATACACCCCCTGAAAATGTAAGACCACATACATATATGAGCCCATATACATATATGATCAAAACTATTAGTCTATATGTCAGAAAATTAAAGGGGAATAAATTATTATTTTTTTAATAATCTCTGCATGTTTGTACTATGCTCCACGGTGCGCAAATAATCTTAACAGAAAAAAAAAATAGGGAAAAAAAAGAAGTTTATAGTATGTGACAAAAATGTATTATAGGAGCTTGCATGGGGGCCCTACAGTGGTGCATTTCTGCTTTTGCTAAGGTGATAGGGCTATGAAGTGTGTAGCTTCTAGGCTGTCAACATGTTTAAGTATACAAATCTGGTGGGGTTATTGAATAGCAGAAAAGAGTAATAATGTCCTCATATCCTCTTCGTGTAAGTCTTACACCATGTTGATGTTTACACAGGATGTAGCTGACATTAGGGAGGTGAGTCTCCTCACTTCTAAGCTCTTTTAAGCTTTGGTGTGCATGTCTGCATGATATGGCCCTTGGCTGAACATGTTCTCAAAACTGGATGTATTCAATTCGAATTTTGACCTTTGTATAAGCTATGCTGCACGGCTTGGCACTGTGCGTGGCATACTGCACTGAAATAGGGCCATTAAATTATGTTAATCATATTCCAGGCAGGTAAAATGCATCATAGTTAGCCAGTCACACATCCTGCACCTACAGCAGAGCTGTATAAAGTACGCATGCACCCTACATTCTGATTTTCTCCCAATACTCTGGACCATTGGAGTACAGACTTGGGAATTTTAACTGAGGTAATGCTAGTGGCTGCCGCAGGTCTGCTATATCTATATGTGCAAGGGGCTGAAGTTAATGCTGCTGGTGCTGCTGAAAATAGGCCTAGATAGAGAAGGAAAGGAGTGTTCAGGACCTGGGTAACCTTCCAGGAGCTACATTAGCTGGAAATTGTAGAGCACTACAGGGTGGATAGGGACATACTACAGGAATTACTGAGCTCTGCCGCACTCAACTCAGACCCAGAGCCTACAGAGAGGAACCCATCACAGTGGAAACAAAGTAATGTGTAGCCCTTAGGATACTAGCTACAGGCACTTTCCAAAGGCAACCTAGGGACATGATGGGGGGGGGGTCTCACAGGCATCTGCATCCAGGATATTCCACATGTTCCTGGATGCCATGCTACCACATGCCCATGAGAACATATCTTTTCCCCTCACCTCTGAGATGAGGGCCAGCAATATGCAACACTTCTACCATCTAGCACTCTACCCTGAAGTACTGGATGCCATAGATTGCACTCATGTACACATCAAGGCATCACCCAGTGAAGGGGATCAAATCTACGTCAACAACAAATAGTACCACTCCATCAACTGCCAGGTCATGTGCAATGCCCGGGAGATTATCCTGAATGTGTGTCCTGGCAGCCCTAGCAGTTATCACAACTCCCATATCTGGCACACATCACAGCTGTACCAGATGTTTGCTAGGGGGGGGACATTCCACATGACCATTTACTGGGGTATGCTGGCTATGCCATGGGACCATGGATGATGACACCCATCAGAAATGAGCACACACCCATGGATGAACACCATAATGAGGCACATTCACAAACTAGGAACATCACAGAGCATGTGTTTGGGCTTCTGAAGTCTCTGTTCCAGTGCCTCAGTATATCTGTTGGAGCCCTGCAGTACTCTCTAGCTACATGTGCACATATGCTCACAGTATTTGCTATGCTACACAATATGATCCTGTGGAAACAGCTGCAGTAGTATCAGCAAAAGGAAGGGATACAAAGCTCTCCACCAGTGCCTAGGTCACCACAGCCATAGTCACAGGAGGACTCAGAGGAGGAACCCCTGCTGATGTCCCTATAGGCAGACGTAGGCATGCTCAGTATGTCCTGGCACTGGCTAAGAGACAACACATAGCACATTCACTGACAACCTAGGGCCCTAGGAACTGAAACCTTACTCCTACTTGCATACATAAAGTAAAACTGTTGATGCCAGGCAACCCACACAACCTGTACCTATCTATGCATTGGCTGTGTACTGCTTGCATCACAAAGAGTCAACCCTGAACTACAGTTCTGTCATCTGCTGCATTTGTAAAGTAAGTCTCTAACCTTCACTGTACTTGTAAGGATTAGTATGATATGCTATAGTACATATTGATCTGCTACATTTATGGAAGTAAATATAGTGGGTTATTTGGACAAAAGTACCATCCACATGGGACTACAGATACCCAGTCCACTATCATGTGTCCTTTAATAGTTACTAGGCTTCATGCATAGTATATTCACTACATCAGTCAAGGGAGATGTTAAACAGAGGGGTTACATGATATTTGGACTACTATGTATCATAGCAGATCATGCAACATTGTACACCCACCCCCCAACACAGCAGTGCTCCCATATAACTGCTGTAAGAGTAACTCATCAATGGTATATCAGCAGTCCAGGCAATCACAGGGCAGTAATATAAAAAAGGATCATACATTATATGTCTTACTTAATGCAGGAATAACAATGTACATATTGATGCTGTTGATCATGTGATGCATGACTACTCTCTGCCTGGCAGCTTAATGGGCTCAGTGGACTAGGGAAGTTAGCATGGGTGATAGCATTGATGTTTCTTCTCTGGAAGTATACACATTTTCTGCATGTGAGGTAGTATTATGTTGTTTTTTGACAGACTTTTAGTCTGTGTGTGGTTTAACATTACTAACCTCTGTCACATATTAATTAAATCAGATAGCTGAAGAATACCATGGACAATTTCAGTGAAGTGCAGTACTGCAGACAAAGGGACAGATGTCATTGTCTGTAACATACAAAATCACAGACTGGAGTACAGGTAGGTGTGGCCTGGAGTCAGTTTATAACTACTGACAATCCCACTGTGTATACACATTCTGTCACCCCTTGCCCAAAATGACCTATTATGTATAGATATGTTTATACATACATACATACATACATACATAAATTATGTATACATATCTGTTTGTCACTTTTTCTCTCTCCCATAGATAGTATATCTGTCTCTATGAATATACAAATAGACATATTATTATATATACCTATATATAGCTATATATAAAACATACATCTGAGGTCTCTCCCCATATATCTACATAACACACACAGACACACACACACACACACACACACACACACACACACACACACACACACATATATATATATATATATATATATATATATATATATATATATATATATATACACATACACATTTCTATATACATATCTGCATCCCTGTTATATATATAAATATGTGTGCAGATGTCTGTATTGTCCTACATACCCTGTTAATGGTGAGTAATACTTCACTATCGCACAACTATAATGTTGCTCAAAGGATCCAAAGTAAAGGCTCAATAGTAGATAATGCACTTATCTACATACCCCTGTGCCTTCTGGATCAGCAATAGGTGAACAGATGGTATAATGTATAATGCTGTTTATGCACAAATGGACAGAACACATTGTTTTTGTCCTTATGCATGCCCATCCAAATGCAAACAACCACATATGGCCAGACTGGTAATTGTAGCCACATAACTAGAATAAATAGCAGTTATCTGACAGCTAGGCTACTAGATGCAGATATAACTATGAAATAATTTCACTCTGCATGCCACAGATGCTGTTCAACACAAGCCTAGTTTGTGTAATCCACAAGTACTTTGCCTGCAGCCATGTCTAAAACAGACATCAGCTATGGCTAGTGTGATAAGTACTGTGCTCAATAGTGCATAAGAGTAGTTAGGGAGAGGTTCTAATCTCAATGCAGCCTACTTTGTGTGTGTGCATGTATCCTTTGCAAAACAAATAAGAATCCCACACTGACTTTGAAACTGCAATAATTCTGCACTTTTTGACCCTGTAAGTTGTTGCCGGTGTCCAAACTGCCCTCTTCTACAAGGCCTGCTGATGTCATCGACCTTAAGACTACCAGTTGCCATTGCAATGTCAGACTCAAGCCATGGCACGTGATAACTATTGTGAGCTATAGTGTAAAATAGTAGTTAGGTAGGGGTTCTAATCACATTGCAGTCCCCTTGGTGTGTGTGTCTCCATATGACATAAATATGATCACCTCAGTAACTTATAATGAGGTAGGATTTTGCTATATTTTGGTTGTAGCAGATGATATTGACCTCTGAATGCCTGACCACAACTAGGCCTAATGATGTCATCAAGCATGAGATGTCCTAAAGAGATAGTAATAACATACTTGAGGTGTAACCAGTGTGTCATGTACTCTGATCTGTAGTGTGCACCATTAAAATTATACATGTTCTAATTTACACGCAGTCAACTTGCAGTGTGTGTGTATGCTGTGCTATGTCCTGTAAACAGTAAGTGGAATTGGTGCTATCCTCAATGAAGGCAGGTTTGTGTATGTGGCTGTTAGAGCATTTTACATCAGCTTATTGAATCATAGGATCTTTGAACTTTATGGTCGACGAAGAGGTCTACTGAGGTGCTCTGTTTGCCATTAGGCAGAATTCTGTTTCAAAGGTGTGTCTGCTAGACAGATCTCTCCCACCAGCATGTATTACTAATGTCACATACGAGGATAATGTCCTTAACAGTGAGCAATGCATGTACCATGCCACCTACAGATACGCAGCATTTCCAATAAAGCAGGGTCACACATTGCCCCATGTGCAAGGCAGAGATCATGTCCGAGTAGTCTGTATGCCACAGGCTACAATGACCAATGATGTCAGATGAAGCTCATTGGACATATACTGAAGAACTGAAGTTTCCTTGAGAGGGACCATTGTATTGTGTGCAATTGCCAGTAGTGGCTGGAAAGGTAGAGTATCAAATAGCCATTGCACTCACATATTGGCATGCTGAGGGAAGAGTACATGGAGGTTATGAGTATGTCATTTTCAGGTGACTGTGCCCAAAGTTATGACATATGATTCCTGTCTTACCAATGGTGAGACATGGTGATCTCAGGTGCATTAGGAATACGATTGTGTGGCTAGGTCTGTGTGCCCAGGTCTATCACCCCGGAGTATGCACATGACATGTTGCGACTGATGTGCTACTTAGTAGTAACATAAGTGTTACCGATGGAAATTATATTACATATATATTTCAATGGAGTTTATGGCCAGCAGTATGCCAACAGGCATTTGTTCATCAATACTCTCTTGTAGGATATTGACATAATTCACAGAGTCTCACAGTTTGTAGGCATTAGCCAACATTGTGAGCCACAGACAGTAAGTATTTGCTTGTATTGTGGTGAAATGGATCCCAAGTGGTATAGGACCCTTGACTGAGCCTTGCTGAACACTACTGCACACTGATCAGCTATTGCAGGCAGATTTCCCCATTTTGGGTATGCGTGCCATCAATGAGCCACTTAGTGACCCCTATAATAATATTACCATGGATGCTTATGTGGGTGATGTTGTCAATGATGCCTGAGTGGGGGATATAGTCACATGGCTTGGCTACATCTAGGGATAGTATGCCCTGATCTCCCCACACCCACATCATTGGTGACTGCCTCGGACATGTCCACCATGTTTAACAGCCATGATCATCCTGTCAGATACCCAAACTGTGTACAGTCAACTGTTTGTAGATCACATATATGTTTGCTGATCAGCTCCATGATGATTTTCCCCATGGGCTTACAGATATTGCTACTTAGGTAAATAGGTCAATAGTTCCAATGGTTGGTGGAAGTACCACTTCTGTGCAGGAGGATAACAGTTGCAGTTGACCAGTCAGCAGGGATGCAGCCAGTGGTTACAGTATGATTGCAAGGAATTCCCAATGATGTTAGTAATTCTTGGTGGATCCCATGTAGGATGCAGCCTCGGATGTTAGCATGTCCAATAGATGCTGTGTATACCCCATAGACAGGACAGTTATGACCTGCTTTGTAGATATGGAAGGCATGGGACAGGTTGTAAGAATTTCATGCGGCACATGTGGTAGGGATAGGGGAGTGAAGTTGACGCAAAACCTGTGGGACAACAGTTTAGCCATGTGTACAGAACCAGTATATGTGGTATTATTATGTATGAGTTCACTGACAATCTGGGCCTGTCCTCTAAGGTTACATATGTAACTACACCATGCATTGTGGTTCTACTTTGTGGGGAGGCTGATTTTGTCACATACTGTTTCTACACAACGTCACACAAACACTATGTGCTTTTTTTAGCTGAAGATGTTGTGCCTCCATTTTAGATGGCACACTCACCCCAATTGTCACACAGCAATCTCCATCTCTTATTGTACAGCATGCTAATGGCAGCTGTCCACCAGGTAGGATTACTTTGGCATGAGGAGCTCATATTTGTAGCACATGGGGGCACAATGTTCAACACCGGAAGTATACCCCTCATTGGTGAGATCAGATCATAAACTAATCTCACTGGAAGTCCACATCCCGCCCCCACCCCAGATAAAAAAGACCACAGTGAAGAACTTCTCAAAAGCCGACTTCACACTTCTAAAGACTGGTGTGGTCTCTTTCAAGGCCCCCAAGCCAGCGGAAACCATTACTCAAACCGCTGAATTACTTACAAATGCCTTCTACCAGCACCTCCAGGACTGCATGGATCAGGCAATCCCAAACAAAACAAAGACTCTTTGTACCAAAGGCAAGCGTCCAGTCTGGTGGACCCCAGCCATAAACAAGCCCTACAATAAAAGGAGGAAGCTACTACAAGATAGAGCAAAATCCTTAAAAGGGAAGACACCCTTGATCATTATAAGTAAAAAACTAAGATCTCTCATAAAATCATCCAAGGCAAATTTTGAGAGAAAAATCGCTAAGGACTCAAAAGACAATCATAAGGCATTTTTTAGCTATGTTAGAAACCTGGGAGGAACTCCCAGATATGCTCAGAATTAGTTCAAAATGAAGTAAAAATCACTGAACCTACAGACATTGCCAACATACTGGCCAACAGATTCAGTGCAAATTCCCCCCCCACAAAGGAGAGATATCTATACCAGAGGATTGTAGCCCCCCAAACATCTCAAATGCTCAGGTGAGAACTGCTCTCTCCAAGGTGAAAAACACAGCATCCATGGGACCAGATGGTGTCCCCGGTTGTGTGCTCCATGAACTCAATGAGGAATTAAACCCGCAGTTACGGCAGCTGTTTACTCTTAGCCTCACCTCAGGATACGTACCCAAGGAGTGGCGTACGGCAACTGTGGTCCCACTTCACAAAGACGGTGCCTCCACCGACCCTGGAAATTACCGTCCCATCAGCTTGACAAGCCTGGTCTGCAAAGCTATGGAGAGGATCATAATGGAACTCATAAATAAAGACATAGGGGACTTGCAGACATTGGATCCAACCCAGTTTGGCTTTGTCAAGGGCAGATCATGCCTCTTAAACTTGGTTGACTTTTTTGAAACAGTCACCAAGGCCATTGATGAGGGCAAGGCAGTCCACACAGCCTACCTCGATCTGGCAAAGGCTTTCGATACAATACCCCACTCGGGTATCATTGAAAAACTCACCAGCTTAAATGTAAACCCATACGTCACATGATGGGTTGCAAACTGGCTAAGTGACAGAACCCACAGGGTCAGAGTTGCTGGCGCCATGTCAGACTCCAAGTCTGTCACAAGTGGTGTCCCACAGGGCTCAGTCCTGGTCCCACTCTTGTTTGGCATCTACTTTTCAGAAGTACAAGCAAACACAGGAGGATTATGGCTGACAAAGTTTGCAGATGACTGTAAACTGGGCACCATAGTCGAAAACACAACAGACACAGATATCCTCCAGAAGGGTCTCATAGAAATGGATAACTGGTGCAAGAGCCATGGCCTAAAGTTAAATGCCAAAAAATGCATAGTCATACCCTTCAGGAAAAACAAGATCACCCCTAGCTACCATATATATGGAAATCAACTAAGCACAGAAGAGGTTATCAGGGATCAGGGGACCCAGGTTGACAGTAACCTCTCGTTTGACACTCACGTTGCCAAAGTAGTTAGGAAAACCTTCTACATTGCCCACCTGATCATGAAGGGATTCACATCTAGATCAAGGGAGGTCATCGTTCCCCTGTACTCATCACTCATCAGACCAATGATTGAGTACAATGCCCCATTCGGAATGTATCTGACCCGACACCTGCAGCAATTGGAAAGGCACCAAAAGTTCCTCACCAAAAGGATAAAGGGACTCAAAAATATGTCTTATACTGCCCGACTGAAGGAACTCCAGCTCTATTCAGTCGCTTACCGTCTGCTCAGAGGTGACCTGTGCCTGACATACAAGGCCATGTCCAACCCTGAATAAATGAACATGCTTCACCTCAAAAAATCTAAATCCAGCAGAACTACAAGGGCAAGAGACTTAAATCTTAACACGGTTATTAATAGGACATGCTGGAGGGACAGATTCATCACCCAGAGACTCCCTATGCTGTGGAACAAAATCCCGGTACATGTGAGGCAGAGCACCTCGCTGGCTTTGTTCAAGAGAAATCTTGACCAATGGATGGGAGATCGCAGGTATACCCCAGGGATTACCTCAGTGTCACTGCTTGACAGAGGCACAGCAAAATAATGGGCATAGCATCCTTCAAACTAAAGGGGTGGCGAAAGCCACAAAACTCTGGGCTAGGCTTATAAATGCCCTAGGGCAGATAGCCTAGTATGAACCTATGAACCTATGAACCTATTCCTCTTGTCAGGTACATCTGAGTCAATGCAGTTGTACTACTGCTTACATAATGCATGGGTGTAGAGCTCTGCATACTTGCCCATCCCATCTGAGGGGATGGTGCAGTCATGCTATGTAAACCATCTCATAGGGGAAATACATTGCTTTGTTAAAGTACATTTCTGTATTGTCTTTAAGGGGGGTAAGGTTTGATAGTTTTAATGAGACTGATCTGTGTTCAGATCTCACCAAAGAGGACCTTACAGTGGTGGGCTGCAGTAGTCACTCATATTGGGATATACATGAAGCACTATGTCACCTCTCCTTGTGGAGATATCATGCCACTGGTCAAGGGTATTGCAGTTAAGGACATGGAGTAACCTTCGGGCAAGTGAGCTTCAGCACAACTAACCAATACAGTTGGTGGTTACTTAATGTCACCCCAAACCATGGTGTACTGATAGATCTTGACAGACGCACATACATGCAAATACACACAATGAGTGTCTGGATTCATGGAGCCATTCCTGCAGCTGTCAGTGGCTTGATTCCATGCCATCCCAGCAGTGAATAGCACCTACAGTGTCTCCAGGAATGCATAGTGTGTCACTAAATCTGGATGTGTATCTATCCTTATATAAATCTATATGCATACACCCCCTTTACTAACTTGCACGCTATCAGTTTGAGGTCTCAACATGTGGAATTATGTGTAATCTAGCATGGCTGTGGTGCTGTCCATAGCCATGAACCAGGTGTCTTTGACTGCACAAATGACTGCATATTCCAGGGTGGGGACACCTTCCACAGAGTGAGGTTTAGTGTTGCCATTTCTAGCGTGTAGCAGCATAGCTGTGATGTTGTATGAAGATGGCGTTCTCATTGGAAAGTTTGCCCGCTAGATATTGCCTAAAAGATGCACTGTCAGGGTGTCAGCAGCCTTGGCCAGTACTGAAAATCCCAGGGGTGAGAGATGAAGACCATCTCTGGCAAAGCTTAACATCTGCTGAGCAAGTCATTCCAGGCAGATCCCCTTAAAATGACACTACACACTAAGGCAATTATGGAAGCCCCTCATGTTCTGTGTGCATTGGATCATCATCCTAGGTGAGGGTAAAATGTAGATGAAAGAAAGCTAAGTCATGTGTCTGCATACAATTTGGTGACTTATATCTCTAGTCGTACACACCTACAGGAAATATGATGTCAGCATTATGTCACCTGCTATTTTTTGAGTTCATAGGTTCATAGGTTCATAGGTTCATACTAGGCTATCTGCCCGAGGGCATTTATAAGCTTAGCCTATAGTTTTGTGGCTTACGCCACCCCTTCAGTTTGGAGAAACTATGCCCTTTATTTTGCTGTGCCTCTGTCTAGCAGTGACACTGAGGTAACCCCTGGGGTGTATCTGCGATCCCCCATCCATTGGTCGAGATTCCTCTTGAACAAGGCCAGCGAGGTGCTCTGCCTGACATAGACCAGGATTTTGTTCCACAGCATAGGGAGTCTTTGGGTGATGAATCTATCCCTCCAGCACGTCCTATTAATAACCGTGTCGAGTTTAAGTCTCCCGCCCTTGTGGCTCTGAGGGATCTAGATTTTTTGAGATGAAGCATGTTCATCAAATCTGGGTTTGACATGGCCTTGTATGTCAGGCATAGGTCACCTCTGAGCAAGCGGTAAGCAACTGAATATAACTGGAGTTCTTTCAGTCGGGCAGCATAAGACAGATTTTTGAGACCCTTTATCCTTTTGGTGAGGAACTTTTGTGGCCTCCAGCTGCTGCAAGTGTCGGGTCAGATACATTCGAATGGGGCATTGTACTCGATCATTGGTCTGATGAGTGATGAGTATAGGAGACTATGACTTCCCTTGATCTAGATGTGAATCCCTTCATGATAAGGTGGGCAATGTAGAAGGTCTTCCTAACTACTTTAGCAATATGGGTGTCGAATGAAAGGCTACTGTCCACCTGGGTTCCCAGGTCCCTGATAACTTCTTCTGTGATCAGGGGATTGCCTCCTATATGGTAGCTAGGGGTGACCTTATTTTTCCCGAAGGGTATGACTATGCATTTCTTGGCATTTAACTTTAGGCCATGGCTCTGGCACCAGTTATCCGTTTCTGTGAGACCCTTCTGAAGGATATCTGTGTCGGATGTGTTTTCAACTACAGCACCCAGTTTGCAGTCATCTGCAAACTTTGTCAGCCATAACCCTCCTATGTTTGCTTGTACTTCAGAAAAGTAGATGCCAAACAAGAGTGGGCCCAGGACTGAGCCCTGTGGTACACCACTTGTGACAGGCTTTGAGTCTGACATGGCGCCAGCAACTCTGACCCTGTGGGTTCTGTCACTCAGCCAGTTTGCAACCCATCTTGTAATGTATGGGTTTACATTTAAGTTGATGAGTTTATCAATGATGCCCGAGTGGGGTATTGTATCGAAAGCCTTCGCCAGGTCTAGGTAGGCTGTATGGACTGCCTTTCCTTCGTCAATGGCCTTGGTGACTGTTTCGAAAAAGTCAACCAAGTTTAAGAGGCATGATCTGCCTTTGACAAAGCCAAACTGGGTTGGATCCAAAGTCTGCAAATTCCCTATGTCTTTATTTATGAGATCCATTATGATCCTCTCCATGGCTTTGCAGATAAGGCTTGTCAAGCTAATGGGATGGTAATTTCCAGGGTCGGTGGAGGCACCACCTTTGTGGAGTGGGACCACAGTCGCTGTGCGCCACTCCCTGGGTACGTATCCAGAGGTGAGACTAAGATTAAACAGCTGTCCTAACTGTGCGTTTAATTCCTCGTTGAGTTCATGGAGCACACAGCCGGGGACACCATCAGGTCCCATGGAAGCTGTGTTCTTTGCCTTGGAGAGAGCAGTTCTCACCTGGGCGTTAGAGATGTTTGGGGGGCTACAATAATTTGGTATAGATATCTCTCCTTTAGGGGGGGGGGTTTGCACTGAACCTGTCAGCCAGTATGTTGGCAATGTCTGTAGAATCAGTAATCTTCACAACATTTTGAAGTAATTCTGAGCATATCTGGGAGTTTCCTCCTAGGTTTCTGACATAGCTGAAGAATGCCTTATGGTTGTCTTTAGAGTCCTTAGCTATTTTTTTCTCAAAATTAGCTTTGGATGATTTTATCAGAGCTCTTAGCTTTTTACTTATAGTGATCAGCGGTGTCTTACCTTTTAAGGATTTTGCTCTATCTTGTAGTAGCTTTCTCCTTTTGTTGTAGAGTTTGTTTATGGCTGGGGTCCACCAGACTGGACGCTTGCCTTTGGTACAAAGAGTCTTTGTTTTGCTTGGGATTGCCTGATCCATGCAGCCCTGCAGGTGCTGGTAGAAGGCATTTGTAAGTGATTCAGCGGTTTGAGTAATGTTTACCGCCGGTTCAGGGGCCTTAAAGGAGACCACACTAGTCTTTAGAAGTGTGAAGTTGGCTTTCGAGAAGTTCTTTACTGTGGTCTTTTTTATTTCAGGTGAGGGCGGGATGAGGACCTCCAGCGAGATTAGTTTGTGATCTGACTTCACCAGTGAGGGGTATACTTCCGGTGTTGAACATTGTGCTCCCATGTTCGTGATGATGAGATCAAGTATGTTTTCACCTCTTTGCGGCAATATGTGGTATTTCAACCCACACGCAGCTAACTGTATTGTTTCCCATATGTAGCCTGGTCACACAGACATCAATGTGTCTCAAGATGTATCCTCCTATGAATAATAGGTCTGCATTTGTGATGTGCTTCAGGTGTGTGACTGGTGAGACCAGTGGTGCATGGACTATTATGTGTACTGTGCTCTCCAAAGGTAGGTTTTCTGATGTGTCTGTTTGGGAATGTGTCTGGTAAGAAGCTGCACACATGCAGGTGTGAGTGATGAGGGTGTGGGTGGTGCATGAGGTGAGCTGTGAATGTTGGCAAAAATGCTTATTGCCATAGATACTGACTGCTGTTTGAGACACAATATAATCAAGATTTGAAGGAAAGTCACATCTGTCAGACGTTGTGTTTCTGTGGCATAAGAGTAGAGGGGTGGGTACACTATCCACATGTCATCAGCAGTCATTAATAGTGCCATAAGCAGTACAGTAATGCCTGTGTATATATCACAGCACACCACTGTTACGCAGTGTTATGAAAGATGGTGAAATGTGGCATATCACCTGTATGTAAGTCCCCTAAGGTAACACAGCATCTGACAGTTTGCCATACAAAGCATTGCCAGCCATGTGGACCTTGGATTGACCATAATCCTGTCATTAGGCATACTCACAATGCCATATCTACAAATGTGACACTGTGCAAGTCCTGCAAAGTTAAGGTCAAGCTGCCACACCCTTTAGGGTTGACAGCCTAAAACACAGTGTTTGTAGGCACACCTCACAGAGAAAATATGAATGGGCATGTATGCACAGAGGACTTGTTCAACTTTGCTGACATTACTTTGCCCTTGCAAGCATTCAATGTCTATCAAACAACCACACAGTAAACTGGTAGGTGCATGGAGTAGCGTCCAACTGCAGAATACCTGTGTGAAACCTCCCACCTTATCTTCACAGTGTATGTGTATTATCGTTCCCTCCATTGTATGTATGTGTTCTGTACAGACACCTTGGATGACTCTTTTCTTGGAACATGATGGGAGTAACTGCAATATATAGTTGCATAGAGGGCAACTAGCATGCAGTGCCAAGCAGTGTCCCCAGATCTCTCAGTCATCTGATATGTAAAGTCATGAAAGGGGTTAGCATGGATACGATCAGTAACAATTTCATATACCTACTGACACTGGACCAAATGCAGTTTGTTTTGCTCAAGTGCAGATCATGCCTAGCTACCCTAACTGGTGGACATAATTGAGTTTTACAGTATGCAACGGATGACGGGAATGTGACTCACTCCACCTACCATGGTCTGAAAAGGTGTTTGACAATATTAGGTCAGCAGGCCTTGCTGGAAACTGTGTAGGATATTTACAGAGTTGTATGTCAGCTGGAGGAAAGCTAAGTGTCTGATAGTCATAATCTGGGAAGATAGCATTGGGTAAACCTACGCTACAATGATGCCAGTCAATAGTGGAGTTCTGTCATCCATCCTTAATAGAGTACCCCTCATAGCCATTCCCTTCTCTGCAGTCATGGCCACTATCAGTTACCTCTGACCGACTACATTAGCAGGTGATTGCATATTAGGAGCTGTCACTGAATCCCACAGAGAATCAACAGTTATCCAGGATGGCCTGAGACACATATTCAGTTGTTGTCAGAGCCACTGACAAATAGTAAATGCCAAGGACTGCACAATACTATCCATAGGGAAGTCATTCACACCTGAAAAATATAGTATAGTCTGCACACTGCACACAGTTGAACCAATATGCATAGACCTATGGACTCAGAGAGTAATGTAGCTATTGATTTCCACTTGTCAGTAAGATGTGGGGATCCATTCAATTTTGTACAACCTATACAAAAAGGTATGGTATGTAAATCCCACATTGTCATTCTCATACCATATTTGGCACTTATTACACTTATCATTGAGTGCAATGGCAACTTTGCTATGTCAATACTCTGGCAAATCTTACAACTATATCAGCCACACAGGTTCCATGGTAAACCAATGCACATGGCAGATAACATGTCCGATGCAGTCCATGTCAACAGCGTACATGTGTAGTCTGTCTCCTACATGTTTTGGAGGGGATGTGTATGGCTGCCATACAGGGAGGTGTCAGATCCTAATGTGTACCTCCTGCTTATATGAGACAGAACTAAAAAATGTATTACCTGTTTTACACACCTACACTGTCACTGTGGTATACATTGTACATGCTGGAGAGACAGGTATGTAACACAGACACTAAACCCTATATGTAACAGGCTCCCCATGCATGTGAAGTACACATCTGCTGTAATGCACATCACGTGCAAGTGACACAATGGGATGCAAAACAAGACAATCATAACTGGTGCAAGACAAATGTCTGTAATGGACACAGGAAATTTGTACATGGGTCATCTCCATCACCACAGCTTGTAGATGTGTTAGGTCCAGAAAGCTTGGTGACACTTATCAAGGATATCAGACCATGTCATAGATGAGGGATGCATGATTAGGCTGTGTGATGCCATTGTCCTAGTTAGCCTGTTATACACATATGACCCTATGAAGCCATGCACCTATACCACTGTACCTTGCTGGAGACATGTGTCTACTGTGCTGACATTCCATCCTGTGCTCTGACATCTATGGGTTTATTGCTGATGTGTATCCATAGGTGTCCCTTACAGACTCATGCAACTGAAGCATAAACAGGTCCATGGCACACCTTTCATTCTGTATGTATACAACCATTAAAACATCATACAACATAAGGTACACAAATTATGTACAATACATATTACAAATGTCAGCATACAGTATCTGTCAGTGACCAATACAAGTGGCATAGCAATGCAACACGGCATTACACAATTACATAATAATTTATATAGTCATCCTGTGCATCAGACACATAGCTTCATTTCCCTGCACTGATAATGAGGATGACAAAGATGTGGCACAGGTATCATCACTTGCACAGAGTGTTGTGGGTGGGGGTGCAGGAGGCCTAGGCTCACCCAATAGGTGGAAAGCATGTGTGTGAGTCATGAAGGGAAGAAGGCAAGATGGACCATGGAAATGTGCCGTGTGTGTCTGTAGGTGACTTGAATTTGACAGTGGTGTGGGAGTGTGTGTGGGAAAACAGTGAAGCTCAGTGCTAGCCCTACATGTGTGTACATTGGACAGCTGTGAACCATACATGCTAGAGCTGACAGTTCACTGTCTCCACCTCTGAACATGGGAACTGGCTCTGCCAGGGGTTGCATTGGCACCTCCATGGCTAAGGTCAGAATTAGTGCTAGTACCTGACAGTGACTGCTATCTGCTGGGACCATGTCTTAAATGGAAACACCCAGGACTGAGCCCATAGCCTGACAAGTCTTTGTGTGGACAGCACACTCCCCTCTGGAGTGCTGGATGTACTGCCACTATGACAGCGTGATTGAGCATGACTACATGGACTCTCAGCAGATGTTGTTGCTGACCTATGTCCATGGATTCAATGCTTGACTTCAACTAGATGTTTCATCACAGACAATGTTCATTTCAAGAGAGATATTCTGTGATCTGTCTCAGACCACCTTCTTTCCACTGCATCAATGAAGCAATCCAGGCTATCACCAATGTGGTGGAGGCAAACATGGATGTCAGACTGTGCTGCATCCATAACCCTGAACATTCATCGGGAGTTCTTTTTGGAACATGCCTGTGCCTCTATGACAGCCTGAAACATGCACCTAGTGGCCTGTGATGAGACACCTGCGACTGGTGGTGGAAGGACACCCCTCTCAATCTTCCTGTGTGGAACCTCACCAGCTCTCTGGCTATGGCCAGTGTCTACACTCACTGGAGCCTTAGTTGCCACACTTTTCTGTTCAATCATCTCACCCTCTGACTGTCCAGCATCTGTGACCTCCAGGAAGTGGGTAAGTGTAGCCATATTGACTGTGTGCAGTGATAATGAGGGCAGAAGAGGGATGTAAACCTTTGGAACAGATTCAGCCCTGAGACTTCCCACCTGTGCCTCACTTTGGCCACCACCAGCTTCAGAGTCTAAAGAGACACTGACATAAGGTTGTGTAGGGGACAGAGACCAATCAGCCTGGTCACCTGTGTTAAGAAAGGGAAAAGCCATACATTAATATATGCACTATAATGCTCTGTAGTACTATGTTGCAACATATGTAAAACTGTATACACTGTTGTCACTATTACAGACCTGTTTAACCCCCAACCTTATATATTAGCACATGAGGGCATTACTTTTCCCACAAACATCTGTGATTACTTGTAAATAAAAGCTCTTTAACCTGCAATCTCATCAGCAACAATGAGGTACACTGTTGACATTTGTGAAGACTCTGCACAGTTGACACATATGGCAATCTGTAATGTCCTGACAATACTGTCACATTTATCAGCGTTGTCACACCTACAAGGGAATAGGTATGACTCTCAAGTGTGAATAGTCAGAAAATATCTGTGAAGTTGGCAATCATGGTGACAGTACAGCAATGCAGCCATCAGGCCGTGGATGACATTTTAGGAAATACATTGCAGTAAATCTACATCTGTAAAAAAACAGTGTTGTGCTCACCAGGAACAGGAGAGGACCACAGCCTTGTTCAATTCCTGAGGGACTTATGGAAAGTTGAGGGAGAGGAAATGTAAACACCACCACATGTTGCACTATAAGAGGGTAATACATCCATATATCTCACATTTACAGTAGTTACTTTGTTAATTGGTATTTTGGTCACAATCTAAGCATGAGAATCAAACTGCAGTTAAACTCCTCCCCCACCAAGGAACAAACACCTGACACCCATGTAAATGTATCTACACCCCGACAGATTGAGTACTACAGTATTCCAATGCTGATCAAATGAAGCCTACTTGGACGCTTCTGTACTGTGGAAACTGTGGCACCTACATCCAAGATATATGGTGTGATAGATGCCTGGGTGCGGTCATGTGTTCCAAGATTCACAAGAATTAATCTGCCATGATCCCTGACCACATCTGATGTGCTTCTGCATGCAGCATTAATCATATACATGGCCTAGTGTTGAATCTGTTCATATATCCTGTTCTGGTTACCTATGATGTTCATACCATGGGCAAGATCAGCCCACAGTGCCACCCAATGTTACATATTGTGTCTCCCCAGCACAGTAGGAGTTCATGGTGGTGATGGAGGTCTTCCAGGATAATATCATTCTCAGCATCCATAAAAGGGGCACATAATCTGAGATACATGTTTCCTGAAAGACAGAAAAATGGGAACCCATATCAGGATCACATAAGTGGAATACACTATGTAGAGATACAGCAAGAACAGAATTGCTGGCATTATCCACTGCTTGATCACACCTATCATATTCCACAGTGTGCAAACATACTAATCATGTGGTTATAGCTTAGATACTAGCAACAGCCAGCTATTCCCATGTATGCCATGACAGATAGTGCTGTATGATCACACACCCAACACAGGAGTCCATTGTAGTGTATCCTCTAGGGACAACCCCTCCTCCCCCGATAATATGTCATAACAACAGTGTCAAACAAATATCAGTGTGGTATTACAGCAGGGAAATTCCCACAAGACCAGTGTGCCACATTGAGAAAATACATTCCACCTTTGATGTACTGTATGAATTCTGTATGTGCAACAAATCTGGAGATCAAGGACATGTCATCATTACAGTTCTAAGAAAGGCTTAATGATGTAATCCCCATACCCCCATATATAGTCACACACTCATGCATCATTTTGTAAACAAAAAGGTTACATATCTGATAGAGTACAATATTTCTCTGTTGATATGTGCAGACATATAAAGTATTTGACAATGCAGTTACTGTCTGAAGAGAGTCTCATACAAGACTGATTCCCCTAGCCAGCTGTTTGCCTTTTTAACATGGTTTTCATTACCAGGTGATTGTCTCTTAACCAATCTGTGGTTCTGAATTGCAGCCAACACAGCTGATTTGTAGTATAATCAGCCAATGACATGCAACCATTGAACAAGATATAAGGCCGTCATGTAGATTAGATGCCCATTCTGATATGTTGTGCTGGAAATTCCTGGGGTCAAGATACTATGTCATCACAGAGGGTATGTCTCTTACAGCTACTTTTACATACAGATGTGTGTGCTACAGACTGCAGCTGATGATGTAGGCAATAGGCAAAGGCAGAGAATGTGAGCACTTTGTAGGACAAGAAGCTGTAAGAGTAACTGTGAGAGTTGAGTCAGGGTTGTTGTAGAGGAAGGGCCAGAGTGAGGGTGCCAATTCCACTGCAAATTAAGGCTTGTGCTTAAGGTAAGTATGTTAGACAATGGTGTCACTAAGAAAGTACAAGGCCTAATGTTTGTTGTGTCCTTGAGCAACATAGCGGTAGTTATACCACTATGTCAATCATTTGTGCAATTGTCAGGACATGTGTTACATTCTGGTAGTTATGTGGAACATGTGTGCTTGCAGTCCTTGTTACTAGTAGGACCTCCATATGTGTATGTTAGTTCTGCAGCTGTGCGAATCTGTAATATCATTATGAAATGATTGCGTGGTACATCTCTGACATTAGCGGGCCTCATTTGCATTGCCTAAGTTAAAATCCTCTATGAATGCATATTAATGCATGACATGATTATGCAGTTATAGTGTTGTTACAAGGATATGTCAGTTGTGTTCATATCTGCAGAACTGTGACTTCCGTCAGTGATAAGCAGGCATTTCATTTGAAATGCGTTGTGTGGATAAAGAGTGCATGACTCAGTCATTCATTGATGGTTTCACAATAATGTAATTTAAATGTTACACACCATTGGATTTGAACCCAGGACTATGTGTGGCAAAAGTTACTGTTTGCACAGCCTTTAACAGACTGAGTTACTGAGTCACTGTTGCAGCATATGGATAGCTATGGTTCTTAAGTTCTTACGGTGAGGGTATAAGTGCACACATACAGTATGTGGCATAACTTCATTATGTCCATTATTATGTGCTTGGCTTTAAATGGATGTATTTCTCCTCCAGAGTCCCAGTTGAACATGTATTTTGCCATTAATGCTGTAACAGGTGTACTTGGACATGTTGCCATTAAAAGCCAACACAGCTGATTTGTAGTATAATCAGCCAATGACATGCAACCATTGAACAAGATATAAGGCCGTCATGTAGATTAGATGCCCATTCTGATATGTTGTGCTGGAAATTCCTGGGGTCAAGATACTATGTCATCACAGAGGGTATGTCTCTTACAGCTACTTTTACATACAGATGTGTGTGCTACAGACTGCAGCTGATGATGTAGGCAATAGGCAAAGGCAGAGAATGTGAGCACTTTGTAGGACAAGAAGCTGTAAGAGTAACTGTGAGAGTTGAGTCAGGGTTGTTGTAGAGGAAGGGCCAGAGTGAGGGTGCCAATTCCACTGCAAATTAAGGCTTGTGCTTAAGGTAAGTATGTTAGACAATGGTGTCACTAAGAAAGTACAAGGCCTAATGTTTGTTGTGTCCTTGAGCAACATAGCGGTAGTTATACCACTATGTCAATCATTTGCGCAATTGTCAGGACATGTGTTACATTCTGGTAGTTATGTGGAACATGTGTGCTTGCAGTCCTTGTTACTAGTAGGACCTCCATATGTGTATGTTAGTTCTGCAGCTGTGCAAATCTGTAATATCATTATGAAATGATTGCGTGGTACATCTCTGACATTAGCGGGCCTCATTTGCATTGCCTAAGTTAAAATCCTCTATGAATGCATATTAATGCATGACATGATTATGCAGTTATAGTGTTGTTACAAGGATATGTCAGTTGTGTTCATATCTGCAGAACTGTGACTTCCGTCAGTGATAAGCAGGCATTTCATTTGAAATGCGTTGTGTGGATAAAGAGTGCATGACTCAGTCATTCATTGATGGTTTCACAATAATGTAATTTAAATGTTACACACCATTGGATTTGAACCCAGGACTATGTGTGGCAAAAGTTACTGTTTGCACAGCATTTAACAGACTGAGTTACTGAGTCACTGTTGCAGCATATGGATAGCTATGGTTCTTAAGTTCTTACGGTGAGGGTATAAGTGCACACATACAGTATGTGGCATAACTTCATTATGTCCATTATTATGTGCTTGGCTTTAAATGGATGTATTTCTCCTCCAGAGTCCCAGTTGAACATGTATTTTGCCATTAATGCTGTAACAGGTGTACTTGGACATGTTGCCATTAAAAGCCAACACAGCTGATTTGCAGTATAATCAGCCAATGACATGCAACCATTGAACAAGATATAAGGCTGTCATGTAGATTAGCAGCCCAGTCTGATATGTTATGGTGAAAATTCCTGGGGTCAGGATACTATGTCATCACAAAGGGCATGTCTGTTACAGCTACTTTTACATACAGATGTGTGTGCTACAGACTGCAGCTGAAGATGCAGGCAATAGGCATAGGCAGCGAATGTGAACACTTTGTAGGACAAGAAGCTGTAACAGTAACTGTGGGAGCTAAGTCAGGGTTGTTGTAGAGGAAGGGCCAGAGTGAGGGTGCCAGTTCCACTGCAAATTAAGGCTTGTGTTTAAGGTAAGTATGTTAGACAATGGTGTCACTAAGAAAGTACAAGGTAACATGTTTGTTGTATCCTTGAGCAAAATAGGGGTAGTTATACCACTATGTCTATCATTTGGGCAATTGTCAGGCCATGTGTTACATTCTGGTAGTTATGTGGAACATGTGTGCTTGCAGTCCTTGTTACTAGTAGGACCTCCATATGGGTATGTTCATTCTGCAGCTGTGCTAATCTGTAATATAATTATGAAATGATTGTGTGGTACATCTCTGACATTAGTGGGCCTTATTCACATTACCTAAGTTAAAATCCTCTGTAAATGCATATTAATGCATGATATGACACTTTATGCAGTTATAGTGTTCTTACAGGGATATATCAGTTGTATTCCTATCTGCAGGGCTGTGACTTCCATCAGTGATAAGCAAGCATTTTATTTGAAATGCATTGTGTGGATAAAGAGTCCATGACTCAGTCATTCATTGATGGTTTCACAAAAATGTAATTTAAATGTTACATACCATTGGATTTGAACCCAGGACTATGTGTGGCAAAAGTTACTGTTTGCACAGCATTTAACAGACTAAGTTACTGAGTCACTGTTGCAGCATATGGATATCTATGGTTCTTAGGTGCTTATGGTGACAGTATAAGTGCACACATACAGTCTGTGGCATAACTCCATTATGTCCATTATTATGTGCTTGGCTTTATATGGATGTATTTCTCCTCCAGAGTCCCAGCTGAACATGTATTTTGCCATTAATGCTGTAACAGGTGTTCTTGGACATGTTTCCATTAAAAGCACCCATTTACCTGTTATTACAGACCTCAGTTACATCCATTAGTGTTTGTCTGGCTTTCTAGTCATGTACACATGTACCAGACTGGAAATTACACTCCCAGTTTTTACATTACTTTTTCAGCAGGTTTTCGTGATGTGGCATGATGCGCAGCTGTGCTTACATTTGTTTAATTACAGTAACTTGCAATTACTATGTTTTATTTAAACCACCTGTTTTAATTACCAGCTGTGTGGCATGGCAGGTTAATGCACTGGTCTAAAGGTGTGATAGTCACGGGTTTGAAATAGGTGATAGGAGTTTATTTTGTACATGTTTATTATCATTTAAAACACATCATATCATTATAGCTCCATTTAGCTGAGCTTAGCTATGCTGAGCAATGCACTGTATCGTGCAGCATCATGCAAAAAATCTTTACAGAAAAGAAAAAAAGTGGAGATAGGCCAAAGTTTAAATGGGGTGCAAGCAAGGGTAAAACATAGTGGAAGGCAGGTAGGTATGTGCAGGAAGAGTGTAGGGAAGATCCATAGCTATCCATTTCTTGTACAGCAATAACTGTGCACTTTAACAGAATTTGTAGATGACTTTGGACTGTCACTCCCAGAGAGAGGGGTGAGGACAACATGACTGCATTCTCAAGCTAATTGGACCATATTACATGTATCCAGTGGATATATGTGCAAAATGGAGAGCTATGTATGGGACGATATTTTTTTAGGACTGGTGCCCATTTTTTTTTCAGAGTGGAATGTTTGGGAAGAGACATAGATACTTATAGGGGAGATAAGCTGGGAAGGAGAGGAAGCTTTTGCAAACAGATAAGACAGACAAGACAGCAGATAGGGGTGTTGTATGGCATAAGAGGAAGGTTGAACACCTTAGACGGGGAGAGTGTTGTGGAATCCCAGTCTCACATTCCTCCACAAGGTAGCAGCATGACTCAAGTCCCCACCCATGGGAATGTTGGCACTGCTTCTTCCTTGCCCAGGGGTGGCAGTAGGGAAGGCTGAGCTCCAGGATGAGCCTGTCCCACCAAGGTGGCCCGCATGCTCTCCATCCAGTACAGGATGCGTCCAAAACCACAGTACACAATCTTGTGCACCACACCTGGCAGTTCATCACAGGCGCCATCACCCCACTCTACCACCGCTCCCAGAGGGGTGACAAGCCCCGTCCTGAGGGACAGAACTACCTGATGCTGCAGGTAGTGCAGGGGCAGCAGAGGGGGCACCACCAGGCTGGGTCCCAGATGTACTGGGCCCAGTTGCCATGGCCAGAGGAGACAAGGTAGGTGGAACACCAGGAACTAGCCTACCTTGTTGCACTGTAGTACATTAGATATAAAGAAAAGTTAAGGTTAGCAATAGCCAAATCAATGTTAGTATTAACATAATGGAATGTAATATTGATTAATCCAAATACATATTAAGCTATATTATGTGGAACACAACATTTAACAACATAACAGTAAGTATGTTAACAGCAATCCCGAATGAAATAACCCATAATGCTAACAAAACAGTTAGTTTAACAGAATATATTAATATTAAATAATAATAAATAACATTAATAAATTAAAGAAGATAATGGGTGGGGAGAGAGAGAAAACATGTCACTAGTGAATTAGCAGATTATATTAACACACAGACTGCTAATACATTCTTCTACAGGTGTGCAATGTCAATTGTGACTACAGTGACTCAAATTCTTCTATAGATGATGCAGCATATACATACTTTTCAAGCATTTACCATCGGACAGTATGGACAAAGCACTAACAAATACAGGTACACAACTACATGGAACTGTTTCACATAATGTACACATACATAACTACCAAGATGTTCTATAAATGGATTTGCACATACAGTGCATTCCAGGTAATCATTTATCTACTTATCACAGACCATACAAATTGGGCAGTTGTCATCACATTGCAGAAAATTGTGAAACTTGAGAGGTATGTTTGTGTACATTATGTAGACTAGACAGCAATCATGTCTTAATTGGCAGGCATGAGAGTAGAATCCAAAAGCTGTAACTGCAGGGAATGTGTGTACATTATGTAGCAATTGACTGCAGTGACATTAGAAAAGAACTGTGATGAATACAGCACTACTGGACATATTTCAACATAATCTTATGAAACCACAATCCTGCTTTAAACTTTATTGTTATTGCTCCTTAAAATCTGTGAAGTACACACAGGATATCTGGCCAGAATATGGGCTATCTTACTCATACACCGCATTCCTGGAGTGGGGGGAACTGGGAGCATTATGTGAATGAAAATGGGCTGCAGATATCTCTGAACTGTACTGTTGGCTGTGCAATACATTTATCAGGCAATTACTCTTGCATCCTTTATTTATTTCAGTTTTACAGTTGAGTTCAGCAGCACTAAAACAGACATGCAATGAATACAGCACTACTACACTTATTTCAACATAATCTTATGAAACCACAATCCTGCTTTACAACACTTTATTGTTATTGGTCTTAGAAATTGTAAAGTACACACATGATATCTGCTCAGAACGTGGGCTACCTTACCCATACACCTCATTCCTGGAGTAGAGGAAATAGACAGCATTATGTGAGTGAAAGTGGGCTGCAGACAGCCCTGAACCATACTGTGAGTTGTGCAATACATTTATCAGGCAATTACTTTTGCATCCTTTATTTATTTAAGTTTTACAGTTGAATTCAGTAACATTAGATGAGACATGCAATGAATACAACACTACTGCACTTACTATAATCCTACGTTGCACTTTATTGCTTATTGTTATTGGTATTGTTTATTGATTATTGCACTAAAGTTATCAGAAAATATCTGGACTTACCACACTTATGGCACATCCTGGACAGATGCCCGGCATAAGACTGGATGTTGAGAGTCCATTCAGCTGCAGCTGTTGGACCATTATGCATATTAGTTTTACACAGTTTCAGCTTGTATTTTAGTAAAGTAGTGAGGAATATGCTTATATATCGGTAGGTCATGCTCATCTCTCACCTCTTGGACCCAGGTGTCCAAGGTTCCCCTCTTTCTTTGCTCCAGGTCATCATAGTGTTGACGACACTGCTCACCTGAGCGGGGGATACCAGTAGCACTGATAATATCCCTGACCAACCAATCCCAGGCTTCAGCTTTACATTTTGAGCCCTGGTAATTGCCCTACAACAGTTGGAGTTTATACCTTTGGACCAGAAGTCCAACAAACACTCTGGACTCCTGTACACCCTACATCTGGGCCCAAAACCATGCTGTCTAACCAACACCATCAGGCATACTGACAGCTTAATGAAACGCCAATGAATGCTGCAGAATTCTCACCTAGTTCCTTAATATAGGCTGTTTTCCTACCCTTACACATCATACTGCAACATTCAAAAAAGCACCACTTTGCTTAGCATCGCACAAATGTGCACAACCATCTTTTAGCGAAGCTTAGTAAAATGCAAACAGTTGTGACTGTTAACCATGTTTAAAGCAGTGTTTATCACTGCTCAGCTTTTTCAAATGTAGCAAATACATTTTTACATTAAACCACCCTTTAGGTCAGCTGACACATTTCCACAGCAATAAATGTATAAAAAAGCTATGACTGCTGGGTACTCGAACCTGAGACCTACAACACTCTAGGATGTGACTCTACCTATTCAGCTACATGGATAGTATGAAAACTAGTATACCTGCATGTATACTACTAAGCTACCTGTTAACATTGCTAAGCGCCATGCCGGACTGCGCAAATGGACATTCATAATATTAAAACATGTTAGACAACAACACATTATTGATTACATCCGGTATCTATTTTTAGATGGCTGGCAGGTATCAGCTGTGTATTTGTAAGCACAGCTCAGCATTGTTGTGCTCTGTGCCACACAAACATACATTAAAAGAAAACAAATTATAAGCACACATATTTCTAGACTACCAGGGTACATTACAGATATTTATATTATCCTGTACATAACATCTGTCCATAACTTCCCTGGACAATCCACTATACTGCTGCTTACACGGATTGAATATCCATGTTACTGTGATCTACCTCAGCAGTGCACCATGATTAATATGCATGGTGTGCTACCAATGAGGAACCATGGCTGTGTACATCAGTACATTCTGTGTAGGTACTACACGGAGGCTACATGGGTTTTCTTGAATCTTGGGGATTGTGTCTAGTCTTCTAAAAATGTTCCTCCCATTTTTCATTAAATATCCATTCCTAAAGACATGCCTTTTAAAACAATTCCAAGCACTAGTGTAAATTAAAATATAACTGATCCAAGAAATTTCATAACACTACTTTCAAATGATCACAGCAAGTTTTGTGATTTTAGAAAAAAACTAGAAACAGCAGTAAACACTAACCTATTGCTGTGTCCAATGACCATCTATATACATGACACAATAAGTGGTCATCCAAGAGGTGACCAAAACCACTAACAAAATATGAAAAAGCAGTATCAACCTCCAACTTAAAGAACTGAGAAAAAGAATGGCACACATTTCTTCTATGAACTTTGACGACACTTTCTCATAAGGCTTCCATTCCCTACTTTGCTATTACCCATTAACAAACTGGTACATTCTTGGTATAGATAAGATATTTATAATGAAAAATAAGATGACTCATGAAGTAAAGTACCTCTTCAGTTTTTGCATCTCTTTGTTATAATTCAGTCTTCAGAAAAGTACTAAAAACTGAAAATGTAAACAAAGCTACTTAGTGATAGAGAATAAACTATCATCAACCTTTCCTTTCAAAAATCACATTTTCAATATTGTGTCATTATTCCAAGCACATAGCAGTCTTAGCCAACTCATTTGATACATCTGAAAATTTGCAAGAAATGGGTAAAGTGTTAATAGTACTCCTTATCCATTCTCAAAATGGTTCTATTCTAAAAAAAATATGTATAGCTATTAAGTTAAACTCACACACAAGATAAACTTTGAATTAATAAGCTTGACTATGACTTTCACAATGTAAAGCAATAAAGAGAAACATCTTTGTAAATTCCTGCTTTATATATCTAATATAGAAAAGAATCTGTAAATCTGTTTTAGTTAACTCAGTATATCTATTAACAAATCTTGCATTGCTTAAATGTAGAAAAGCAATAAAGAAACAAACACATAAATAAACATTTCAGCAGGACCCAGAGATTAGAAAGATAGCTTGAGCAATCTACTGCAATCTTTTGGAAATTCACTACAGGTATAGGAGTGTAGGAGAAGTGAATACAACTTTTTAAAGTGTTGACCTTTCAATTGACATTAAACCACATTTTTACATGTGTTTACTTATTAAAGTAAGGCAACTACTAACCTGAGATAAAAATGTTTTAGTTAGAACCTTAACAGAATAAAAATAAATAAATAAAGAATCTTCCCATTATCAAGAGTATGGATATCCATCTATCTATATATAGATAGATATAAAAAAAAAAATATATATATATATATATATATATATATATATATATATATATATATATATATATATATATATATATATATATATATATATTATATATATATAGATATAAATATATATATATATATATATATATATATATATATATATATATATATATGTGTGTGTGTGTGTGTGTGTCTGTATGTGTGTGGATATATATGGATTTACTTTCAAATTTTGAAGTGTTATCTTGAGACAAGAAACTCAAAACTTCAAAACACTGAAACCTTAAAACATTGACATTTACTTTATCCAGCAAAACCTTCTGTCCCATTAAATATCCTGAAAACTAATATAACCAACATGGCAAACAGGACATACAACATACTGCGAGCTGCAGTAAACCGCTATGGAACTGAATCAACTAAAACATAAGTAAGTGCTTTTCATTAAATCTCTAAGAAATAATGTAGAGAAAATATACAGGTGAAAACACTGCTGCTGTAGTTATATATCTACCATCCGCATAAACACCATTAATGATTTAAAATTTTACTGCAAATGAGTTGTTTTACTTTACATATTTGCAGGGTGGCCATGACCCCTACACCCCCTGCAAATTAAATATATCAACTCTGAGATCACACTACATTTAGCAAATGGGTATATTTACCATTGCACACAGATTCACATTCGATATTATGAACTTCGGTAAAGTCAGTCTCAATGTTTTCAAGTTTCACTTTTGTGAACTTTCGAGTTTCTCATCTTGGGATTTTGCAATTTGGCATTTTGGTATTTAAAAATGTAAAAGTAGAGCAATATATATATATATATATATATATATATATATATATATATATATATATATATATATATATTTAGATTCACTTTATAGTCTCAAAATACTGAAATCAAGAATTTCAGTATCCCGAGACTATAAAGCCGAACAGTCACAATACCGAACCCCCAAAAGCATGAAATTCAAAATTGCGACTTTTAAATAAACCCTCCATCACACAAACAAACATACACACACTGTCCTCCCCACACTGCAACAAACCAACAAAACATACACAAAAACAACACAAAGACACACACCTACCCTAAATATAAGCAGAGGGGCAAGTCCCCCTGCACCCCCCATACCCCCGCTACTTATATATAATAACTTCGAGGTCAAACTAAAAAGACAAAGACACTAAATCCACCACTACATAATCTATATTCCCCTTGCACAAACACACATCACATAAATAAAAACACCACCATTCTCAACGCTTATACATGTACACTCTTACCTACCTACCCTAACCTACACCTAAAACTTCCCAACGCACTCACATACACTCAAATCCCTACCCAAAACCCTTAAAAAAACAGCACTTACCTGAATCTTCAGACATATCCACTCAACGGCAGGCAAACCATATCCGACAGCACATCGCACCTTACCAACACAGTAAATCCCACGTAGTGTGCCAACACAACTATGGATTTGACATTCCAAATTCAATCAAGTGCAGTTTCGCTCAACTGCACTTTCAGCACTTTGGTCTCGAGATGCTGAAATTCAGTAAATTGTATATATATATATATATATATATATATATATATATATATATATATGTGAATAGATAGATATATAAATAGCTATAGATATCTTGGAATGGACAGTCAGAAAAGATGCTGAAAATATTTCAATAAGCATCACCAGAGAATCCACCAGTGAGAGTAATATTTAAAAACAAAACAAGCTACATCATCTTAGAAAATAATTGCTTGTTTTAATTAACTATACATTGGAGCACAATGTTATTCATGTCATTAATACTATGTACACAGAAATTCAAAATCAACAAGTTAAATTTTTTTAGTATTGATCTGCCTCCTGTTTAAAATACACCCCCCTTAGATAAAATTAAAGTTTGCTCATAAATGATTTTAGTCAAACTTTCCCAAAATTAAAAAAAAAAGAGGATGCATTTAAATTCCCTTGGCATTTATATGGTATGTGTGACTCTAAACTCATTTTCCAACTGGTCACATACATCATTTTGCATACCCTATAGTCTTAAATATAAAGTATTGAAACATAGCAATTCCAAAAGCATCCCTGAGATGATCCAGAAGGCAAACTGAAAATCATGAGTTGTTTCATCTCCATGACAGTTTTGCAGAAGTAACAAATAATTCTCTGCAGATGGACTAAAAAATGGCATAAATGATACAGTGAGCCCCCCCCCCCCATAGCAACTTATCTCCATGGATATTTTGAAATGCATTTTATCAAGGACTTTTTCCTAAATAAGGGAAAAGGTTCAGCAAACCTATTTGATGTGCTTAATTCTACCTTTACCTTCTGTTCAGGAATTGTCTTATTTTCCTGACCCTTTCAAAATTCCTATTCCTTTGAGTAGAAGGGGACTGCTTCAGTTTCTGTATTGCTAATTCTATAGGCAAGAAGATGACAGGATCAGTTGTGAGGAAACCATGTAACTTCTGCAGACATGAGTCATTAGAAGAAAGGCATTACATCTGGAATGAGTTTTAGCAGAGTAGTCTCGGCCATATGAAACGTTGGCGACTTCAGTCTGTACCACTTTTTTGGGGCTACCAAAGAATGGTGAGAATCATTTGCCTTCAATACAAATCTAAAATTGGGCCAGTACTGGAGAACGCATTCTATAACAAAGAAGCTGCTGAAGCAACACCCCATGAACTCTTTCTACAGCTCCTTGGTAGCAGGAATACCTGCACATCCCACAATCTTGTTTTCCATGTATTTCAAGGCAGTTCCTTCCCACCTCTTGTTCAAAATACTTGTGAAGCTTAAAGTCTTCCTCTTCTGCTGATCTTTCATATTAACCAGGTGAGCCACATTAATTTTGTCCTTGTCTTTTCTTTGCCTCTCTTAGCCTGTGCATTAGGTGCCTATATGTTCATCATCACTTTCTTCAAGATGGTCTAAATGCCCTGAATCAGCGTGTCACCTTTCCTTGGATTTTGCAGATGAGCATCCCATATGGTCTCTCTCTTTCTCTCTCAGATCTTAACACTAATCTTAGCTAGCTGAGATACTATTACATCAAAGTAATCAAGTGCTGTGGTCTGCACCTTGTGACCTGCTTAAGAGCGGTTGCAAGAAGAACTTTTGAATTCTCTTTTTTCCATCAATTGAAGCACAGAACAAGGTTTTGTATCTTACTAAGAATATGAATATATTTAATCTAGACAGGGAGTTGTATATTTTGCCTTATCAGACAGCTTGGATTCAGGAACTTTCAGAATAATAGGCAGTAAATGGCTTTATAAATAATATTAAAAAGTATAACAATGTTATTGCAACTTGTTAGCTACTGACACCATATGCTGTAATACCCCAGTACCCCCTGGCAGCACCTCTTTAAGGTATTACAAGAAAGTAGAAATACAAAGCAATATGTGAGCATCTGATTTGGAATTTAATAATGAGAGCATTATTAAACAGGAATAGTAAATGCACCATGCTGCGACTGAATACATGATAACATTTAAAGAAACACCATGTCTGAACCCTCTTAAGTTATAGCTAAAATATTGTTCTTTCATGCACTAACTTATTCTTAACCAACAGTTTCTAAACTACATCCATTTGCATGGAGCACATTCAGAACTGCTGGCGGCTATTTTAACTGAATTCATTCACAGTTGGGATCCCCTCTTGAGCAGAAACTGTGGCATAAAACTACTAGGACATCTCCTTTCAAATCATGGTTTGTTGAGTGAAGTATATACTTCTCTATATTTATCATGAAGGCAAGCATACATGTAATGTTTAACTTACATCTTATTCTGTGTATGCTGTTTTGCTTTTGCATTCATAAACTATCTCCCACCATATGATTACCATACTTCATGGACACACATATGTAGCTTTTATCCTTTATCCTATTATCATTAATAATGTTTAGTACATTTAATGCAAAGATGAATAGCAAATAAATGGCTATGTCATGATACCTAATCAAGGCCAACTGAAAAGTTGACATTAGCCTATTTTTATAGTCTGAATGATTAATACATTGTGTGCTCTGCATCTAGAAATAACAAATACAAATAAAAATGCAAAAAAGGGTATTGAACAATATAAGATATGGATAATGCAGGTACTGAAAAGAGGAGTGGTAAAATAACTCTTTCACAGAGTCCAAAATAACTATGGATAATTGTTATATTAAAAAGACCTGATATATAGAAAGAGGTTTACTATCAAAATCCCAAATGCGGATATTCTGCAAATGGGATATCAGATGGCAGATGGTCGATTGCCCTGTTGCTGACCATCAGTAGTTCATATCCGTGAATGCCACTGTGAATTCATTGATATGAAGTCAATCTAAGGGCTAAAGATTGCAGTACTGTGCGGATTGGGACATTCATCCTTTTCCTCATTGTAGTGCCATCTCAGAGTTGGAATATAAAGTTAGCAGGGGTGTGGGATGTGCAGCCCCTCACAGGGGGGCTTGTCCCCCCTCACAATGATGTGATGTAATTTTCGCACTTTATATTTTTGTATTTGACATTAACACTGTGTCTGTAGTTGTTGGGTATATGAGTCAATGTTATGAGCAGACTTTATTTTTCATTTGTGCATTCTATTTGTGCTTGTGACTGGGAATTCAATTTGTTTGTGACATTTTGATAGTAAACCATAAAAAGATATATGGTTGTATTGTACAATAGTCTTGACTGTTCATCTCTCTTTGCCTTTATTACTATCTCTCCCAATGACAAGGTCTCTGAACTTAAATGCTGTTGATTTTCTAAGTTATCTCAATCCAAACATAAGTGTTTCAATATGTTCCCTCGGTTACTAATAATATTGCTTGTTTCATGTTCTGAGAACCAAGTTATGATTCAGATGCTGACCTTCTTGTTTCTACTTCACCAGTATGTTTTCACATTATCCCCTTTCCCGTCTTCCATTATCCAGATCAAGTCATTGAATGGCAAATAAATTTTGTTTTTGTTGATGCTCGACATGATTCAAAGATGTGATGCAATGATACACAGGGCAAATACCAGCAAATCATCATTTTCAATATCTCTAATATCTCTAGTAGCTCCTGCAACCTCCCTATAAGCAAATTTTGGTTCTAAGCTGGGTGAGCTTTGGTTCTGTCTGGCTGACAAGGATGTGATAAGAATGAGTGACAATAAGCACTACTGTGCTACTATGATATGATGTTGTCAAATATGCCTGCACAGTCCACAGTGCCAAAGTCCCAGAATAGTAGGATTTGTATGTGCATAATTCAGTGGCAGTGTTTTGGGCAGGGCTGCTACTAAAGAGAGTTGCATGTAATGGGATCTGCATTCTGAGGTGGGTATGTCTAATGTGTAGATAGTCCACAAGCATAACTCATGAGCCAGTGGCAGATATGTAGGTGTGACTATGTCCACACATCAGCACATTCTGATGGGCAAGTCTGCAAAGCAAAGGCTGGGCTGCTGTTGACTAAGCAATCTACTTGCAAGGGAAAAGAATGCATGGTATAAATGGGTAAATGCACAAATTATGTGCTGATGTGTACTGTGAAGCATTAGCAATGCAGTATTTGTATATAGGTATCACACTAAGGACAGCAGCACATTTAGTATGGGGCTGGATTACTAGGCCACTTGTAATCTGCCACATTTATATAAGTATTTTTCTGATCCTGCATTTTGGTTGCTGCAGATTATATCCTGCCAGCACCCAGCACCCAGTAACCATTTTTTTTAATGTAACCTGTAGTACCTATCCTGCTACTAATTTTATAAACTGCTGTTGTTGTGCATGGTTTATTAAAAACTCCTTACTATGAGTACAGTGCCAACTTTATAAAATATGAAGTATTTTCAGCCCACGGTCAGCACTTTATTGCTGAGAATATCATTTAATAAAAATTCCATTATATCAACATATTTCTCGTAACCATAATTGCTAAGCTCCCTACCTTTGTCTGCCTTAATGAACCTAAGATGTTTATTGTTTCTAAGTTCAGTTACTGCAGTCTTAGTACCTCTTAAGTTATAGAATTTATAACTTTCATTTTACAGGTTCATTTAACAATGTTTTAATTTCAGGGATGTAAATGACTGTTTCTCTTTGTTAGAGGACCATCTTGCAAAGACAGAAGTGTTACATGTCATGAAATCTTATTCTATATTAACAGTATCGTAGCTGTTACTGAAGGATGGTGCTTATATTTACTAAGATAAAAGTCTATCATCAGAATAGTAAACATTCTAAATAACACAAACAGTATAGATGCAAAACCTCGGAACAAAATGTAACTGGCTGCAAAATAAGCATATCAAATGACTGACAGAATTTGTGGAGGTTTGTGTATGTCTTACTTCAGAAGTCAGGAAAATATTAATGCAATAACAAAATTCTCATACCTGAGACACATTTTAAATACTGATTTTGTTCATTTATATGCTGTCTAAAAATGTGATTTCTGCAGTTATAAATGTTTTTTCAATAAACATCTTAATTTAATTATCAAGTATGACATAGGCAATCTTACATTTATATAAATAAAAAAACAAACAACATTGACACCTCTTTAGTTGCGAACTTTATACATCACAGACATAATGTTAGCCAGCTTTGCCTTTAGAAAATTGTTCCAAGGAGAAGCTGCAAAGCTGTGATCTATCCTATGGTTGGTTACAATAGCACAGCACTAAGACAGAAGGCTCTTACTTGAGTGACACATTATTTAACCCTTGATCTTTATGTTTTCTTCTGCTACCCATTGCAGCCCAAATGATCCTCATAACACTATGTATCTAAACAGTTATGATTGGAAGAAGCAAAGGCAGGTATAATTGCCTGCATACACTAGGAGAATAGTCACTTTTTCCCCTGAAAACATCAGTTCAAGGAGCAGTTGCTAAGCTGGGATATAGTTTATGGCTGGTTAGCGTAGATCAGGACTAGATGCACATGGCTATTCTGGGAAGAGCTCTTCCTTCAGTGACATGTTAACCAGTTTTTTTTTTTTTTTTTTTTGTTTTTTTGCTGTCTATTACAGTCCAAAAGACCCTCATAGCATTTATGTATAACTAAATAATTATGGTTGGATGAGGTAAAAACAAGTGTAACTACCTGTATGCCAGTGTGGGAATACTTACATTTGCAGGGCTGCTTTACAATACTGCACAACCAACAGCCAAGTATTAACCACCTTGTGTTTGGGTGAGAAGATAAATTATTTGAAGTAAATGTGATGACCGGGACAGCATGGAGTGTGCGGTCATTATGCCCAAACTTGATGCAGAATATTGAACTGCAAGAGGCTGGGGAGTTGTATGTCTATTTAATCACAGTGCCAGGGACTGATAGGTGTTGTGGGTGTCCATAGGTTCATAGGTTCATACTAGGCTATCTGCCCTAGGGCATTTATAAGCCTAGCCAGAGTGTGTTTGGATTTCGCCACCCATTTTAAATGAATTTTGCTATGCCCTTTTTCGAGGTTAGTATACTGTGCCTCTGTCTAACAGTGACACAGAAGGGATACCCGGGGTAAACCTACGATCTCCCATCCAGTCATCAAGATTTCTCTTGAAGAGAGTCAATGAAGGACTCTGCCTAACCTGGACTGGGATTTTATTCCAGAGTGAAGGGAGCCTCTGGGTTATGAATCTGTGCCTCCAGCATGTCCTATTTATTTCAGTGGTGAGGTTCAAGTCTCTCGAGCACATAGCTCGATGGGATTTGGATTTTCTGAGGTGCAGCATGTCCATTAATTCTGGGTTGGACATGGCTTTATACATCAGGCACAGATCGCCTCTGAGCAGGCGTTATGCCACTGAGTAGAGCTGGAGTTTCTTTAACCGGGCAGCATATGGCATCTGTTTGAGCCCTTTGATCCTCTTGGTGAGGTACTTTTGGGGTCTTTTCAGTTGCTGCAGGTATCTGGTAAGGTACATCCCAAAAGGAACATTGTACTCAATTATGGGCCTGATGAGGGATGAGTAAAGAGGCACGATGTCCTCCCCTGATCTAGATGTGAATCCCTTCATGATTAGGTGGGCTATATAAAATGTTTTTCTAACCACTTTGGCCACGTGGTTGTCAAATGAGAGATTGCTATCAACTTGGGTCCCCAGGTCCCTAATTACTTCTTCTGTACTTAATGGATTACCACCTATGTGGTCATTTGTGGGCACTTTGTTTTTGCCAAAGGGAATGACTATACAGTTTTTGGCGTTTAGCTTGAGGCCATGGCTCTGGCAGCAGTTGTCTGTTTCTATGAGGCCCTTTTGGAGGATGCTTGTGTCGGCTGGAGTGTCGATTATGGCACCCAGTTTGCAGTCATCTGCAAACTTGGTCAGCCACAGTCCTTCCATGTTGGCCTGTACCTCCGAAAAATATATACCGAACAAGAGAGGTCCCAGGACTGAGCCTTGTGGGACGCCACTTGTAACTGGTTTGGACTCTGACATGGCTCCAGCAATTCTAACCATGTGGGTTCTGTCCTTGAGCCAGTTTGCAACCCATCTAGTGACATAGGGGTTTATATTTAAGCTGGTGAGCTTATCTATAATGCCCGAGTGGGGTATTGTATCAAAGGCTTTTGCGAGGTCCAGGTAGGCTGTGTGGACCACCATCCCCTCGTCAATGGCGTTAGTGACTGTTTCAAAGAAATCAACCAGGTTTAAGAGGCAGGATCTGCCCTTAACAAAGCCAAACTGGGTAGGATCCAGTATCTGTAGGTCCCCAATATCTTTATTTATGAGGTCCATGATGATCCTTTCCATAGCTTTGCAGACCAAGCTAGTCAGGCTTATGGGGCGATAGTTTCCAGGATCCGTTGAGGCACCACCTTTGTGGAGAGGGACCACTGTTGCTGTACGCCACTCTTTGGGTACATATCCTGTAGTAAGGCTGAGATTGAACAGTAGTTTTATGTTTGGGTTTAGCTCTTCTTGAAGTTCATGTAGGACGCAGCCTGGGACACTGTCTGGTCCCATTGATGCTGTGTTTTTTGCTTTGGAGAGGGCAGCTCTTACCTGAGCATCTGAGATGTCAGGGTGGCAGCACTCTGCTGGGATAGATATTTGCCGTTTTGGTGGGGAGTTTGCGCTGAACCTGTCAGCTAGGATGTTGGCAATGTCTGTGAGTTCGGTGTATTTTTTGCCATTTTGGACTAATTCTGAGCATATCTGGGAATTCCCACCCAGGTTCCTAACATAACTAAAGAAAGCTTTGTGATTATCCTTAGTGTCCTGTGCAAGTTTTCTCTCGAAGCTGGCCTTAGACGATTTTATGACTGCCCGTAGTTTTTTGCTAATACTGATCAGAGATGCCTTCCCTTTTTGGTTGTGTATGAAGCAATCTCTGCCTCACTGACAAAATTACAATGATTGTGGGAGATCTTCTCTCTGCAGATGTGGCTATTATATATTATGTGCAGAAATAATGTGTTATCGAGATGCAGCTGCCATATGTTGGAGGAGACCAAAACCACTAATAACATAGTAAATGCAGGATATGAGCTAGAAATGTTGTAAAACAACATTAGTCTGACACGGTGAGAATGGGACACATACAATGGAGAGTTATGACACTATACCAGTTCTGATTTACAACGGACTGAGATAAGGGAAAGAAGTATATACCTCTTGTGCTGCAGTGTACCTATAGATCTAGTTGTGCACACCTTAAGGAGTTATGACACTATACCAGTTTTGATGTACATAGAGCTGAGATGAGGGAGGGAGGTTTATACCTCTTCTATTGCAGTGTACTTATAGACCTTGTTATGCATATAGTGGAGAGTTTTGACACTCTACCTGGAACTGAGATAAGGGAGGAGATATATGCCTCTTGTATTGCAGTGTACCTATAGGCCTTATTATGCATACGATGGAGAGTTTTGACATTGTATCAGTTTTGATGTATCTGGAAGTGAGATAAGGGATGGATATATACCTCCTGTATTGCAGTCTTGCCTATAGGCCTTCTGACAAAGTAGCACAGCTTGCAATGATTTACAGCAGAGGCCTTTAAATGTATCCTGACAAAATTATTAGTCATTCCTGATGTTGTATGCCTCAATGGCCTTGGAAGTTTATGCATGGCTAAGCACATTTATGCTGCGCATTATAGGTAGGTAGCTAAAAATCTAAATCTACATTTTTACTTTTGTGCATGTAAAATGCAACAAAATGGCTGTTGCTGAAAAGAAAACCACCACATCATTACTCATGTCTGATGTGGTTTTCCTTTCAGCAAAAGCCCTTTTGTTGTATTTTATTTATTGACTTACTTATCTTGGCTTTTTGATTTGCATGTAATAGGATCCATGTGTCTAATACTTTTTCCTTTGAAAGGCAAATAATGTTATTTCTTTAGATGGTAATAGAAGAATGCATTTTTAAATAAACTTAAATGTGAAACATATGATATACACTTTTACTTCTTTTTTATTATGGACTGACACAATCTTGGTTTTGATTATGTTAACAGAACAAAGCAATTTAATTAATTAACTAAATGTTGCACAACTTGTAAAATGTAGTCTATTTTTTATTTAATTTGTAAGTATTGTTTTATGAAAAAACTTAAATGTGCAGTGTATTGTTAGACCTTCTGCATAAAAATTCGGCATTTCTTAAAGAGGGTGTCAATACTATTCTTTAACATACAGTACCTATTTTTCACGATATGTACTGCAATTAACCTATTTATGTATTTTTTCTTAATTACTCTTAGAAAAACTTTCAGACACATTTTGTTTGATACAATACTATTAGACATCCATATCTGAGGTCAAAGGATAAATTATAAATTTCACAAACAACAAATTATTGTAAAAGAGTATTTGGTTAAGGCTGGTGATTATATTTACAACAGTCACCTACTGATTGCTTCTTGCCTTTTGCATTAAACTGCACCTGAAATCATCCATATAACTTTCCTTTACAACTGTTTTTTTTAATGCAAAACTGTTTATCATTCATAGCAACAGCATTTCTGACTTTCTGTATTACGCAGGTAAAAAGAAGTACTAGGCATTAATTCTTCATATGCCCACAAATGGCTATGTGCCTACATTCAAAATGCTGAAAAAACTATTATGTTGACAGTGTTTTTATGAAACTGAGGTTTGCTTGAGGGGTATTTAATCAGTGGGAATATGTAAAGTGGAAAATGATGAGAAGTGGGCACATGAATTATTGATACAAAATAAGATAACAATATTCGATTTAGAGGCAATGTGGATATCCTAAATTTGACATTTTCATGATGTTTTCCAGTCTTAGACTACCTGGTCAGAAACATTTATTAGGTGATATTTAGAAGATTAATATTTATTCATCAGATCAGATTTGGCTCTTAGTTTGCAACACACTGTGCTGAAAAAAATTAATGGAATAAAATTATGACTGGCTCTTTTACAGGTATAATCAAAGTTTAGATAAGTAGCATATTATGCATATTTATATATTTTTCAGTTTATAAAAATAGTGTGTATTTGGTGAGGCAACACACTTTTGTTGAAGCTCACTTAGCATGGTACCAATGTAAAAACAGGTATAGACAAATGGCATTTTTTACTAAAGGGCAGAGGAGACTTCAGAATGAGATTTCTCTTCAACTGACTTACTGTTGCTATATCTTAACCAAGACAAAATATAAGTATGTGACAAAAAACATCCTTAAGCTACAGTGCAAGCCTCTACTAGACACTGTTTTTTCCTTTCCCCTGTTTGTATTATTTTTTGCTGCATTTTTTGAGGGTGATGTGCATTTATCACATGGCTTTAGGTAATGTATGTGCTAACGTAGCTACAGCACAGACATTTTGTTTCTATTCACGCTATCAACTTCTTCAACGTCAAACATACCTCTTACCTGTTATGATTTAACCACAGACTTAGCCTTACTCTTCTTAGGTTTGCTGACATTCTTCACAAAGACAGACATGATTATGGGTCTCTGCATTACTGAATAACTGAAATAAGCCACAACAAAGACCCCTTACCAGTTACTGTAGTATCTGATGGCTTTCTAGTCCATAAAAAAATAATTCAGGGCTCCTCTTTTAGGTATTCTGCTATGATTTTTAATGCTCATAGGATGAGAGATATATTTATTCTTAAATCCCATTTACATGTTAGCAAGTAGCTGCCAAATTTCAAATCAGAGACCATAAACTATGAAAAAGATGAATATGTACTATAATATGTTAATCAAAACACAGACACACACACACACACACACACATACACACACACACACACACACACACACACACACACACACACACACACACACACACACACACACACACACACACAAACTGCATAGTCAATAACACAAAAAAGCTAACAGGATGCTATAGGATTAATGGAGTTAGAAGGCAACTTTAGCACAGGGCCATTTCCACCTTGCCAGTACCCACCATTAGGTCATGCCTCAGTTTTCAAATAAAAGCCAGGCATACCTCTCAGCCTCTTAGAATAATAAATCTGGACAAAGCCATAAATAAAAGTGGGACAAAAGCCCAAAAATAGGGCATATTTTAGATATTCCTCTTACAAACTTAGGAAGTTGATATAATAACAGGTTTTGCTTTAGCATGAATTTTCTGATGGGTATGAAGGAAAGTCTAAAACTCAAATATCTGTCATTATTTTCTAACTTATTATGAGCTTTTAAAATAGATACTTAAAACATAAACGTATAATAGTAATGTTTGTAATAGAGTCATGTTTTTTGTGCTAGTATTTCTTTAAGCAGCTAGCCAGTTAATCAGTTAATTGTTTAATTGTTTTACTATGGAAGCTCTATAGAAGCATCCCACAGTATTGATTTGTAAAGGTTTGAAAAAGCTGTATAGCTAAAGCGCTTACCGACTGTATTTGCCATTATTAAAGGAGTATTTCAGTATTTGTGCTTATATTCGAGCCTGTATTTATCTGTTTTTCAGGAAAACTAAGTTTGAGCCTATATACGCTCTATGGCATTTAACTGAAGGTCTAAAGAGACGTACTCGAGGGAATTTTAAGTTTCATTTGGTGTTGACAGCCTGGTTTGACCTCGAACAGGAACTGTTTTATGCTTTTTATATTGACTTTTTATACCTTTCTGTTCGTGGTCGCTCATCTGCTTGTGGTGTTAGTTATTATTTGGTGTATTTTCTAACTTCAGTCTTGAATGATTTGTCCCTAATTTGCCAGAAAACCCTAATTTTATGAAAAACAGACCAAACATATGAGGCAAAAATGAGGACATTCTGTGAAAATCTGTACACTTGAGAGCTATTTAGCCAGGTCAGTCATTAAAGGGATGAATGTTGAACACTTATCCAGTTTTCTAGCTCCATTGTAAAGACAGACAGCGTGCTTAACCTGGAGAGGGATCTTTTTTTTTTTTTTTTTTTTTTTTTTTATTATTTGTTTGTTTTAGGGGTAGGCTTTTATCTTTGTCTTCTATATTTGTTGGAATAGATTTAGACTTCTGGCCTTGGTTTTAGCTGGGTGGATTGATTTACTGAGACTTAACAGATTTTAGACTACTTGATCCTTTATAGTCCTATAAGCAAGATACAGGTAACCCAGGCTATACCTCTCAAATATTCAGATTTTCACAGAATGTCCAGATCTTTGTCTCATATCTTTAGCATGTTCCTGATAAAATTTGTGGTTTTCTGGAAAATCACTGAGGACTGAAGTAACTAAATAACCCCAGACATTTGAGTTCAGATTTAAGATCCCTCAGAAATGTTAAAGCAAAACCTGTTATACTGGCAGTTCCCTATTATGCCATCGCAGATGCAGGTTGTCGAATGCATCTTTGTTGAACAGTAAAGCGCAAAAATGCAAAATAACAAAGCGGCGTTTCAGCGAATTCTTTCCCTGGGAAAGAATTTGTTTGGCCACTTTTGCTACTTTGCCTTTTTGGCACTGTAGTGCGATCTTGGAGTTGGTATATTTAAGTAGGGGTATGTGGGGGGAACAGCCCCCCACATCAAGGGGTATGGGGGTGAAGCCTCCCATGTTAAGTAATGTTTTAATGTTTTTTTCTTTTTTTTTTTTGTTTCTGAACAGTGATTGTTTTCCATTGGAAAATAATCGCTGTTCTGAAGTTTCAACATTGTAAGCTTTCACTTACATGGGGTCGATTATCTGTCATTCGCTCTTCTGAGCGTGCGATATGATAATATAGACCCTTGTAGCAACTTTCTGAGAACAATAAATTACAATCTTTCCCAAATGTTGTGTTTTTGACCATATTATTTTTGGCTTTGTCCAGATTTCTTGTAATAAGAGGTTAAGAAGTAGAGTCACCCCTACTTTGTCTATATAAAACTGAGTGTAGGGATAAAGTCTCTAGTCTTTCTCTGAAGTTCAGATTTTTTAGATCTATAATCTCTTTAATTACATGTATCTGTAGTCTTTGCAATTGCTTAATTTGTTTAGTAAGGTGCACATTAATGTGAAGTACAAGGAGGTAAGGACTTCTTTTGATCTGTAAGAAAATTCTTTTACTATGAGCTGTGCAAGGTAAAATGATTTCCTAACCATCTTTGCAACATGATGGTCTAATGTTAGGGAGATGTCCACCCAAGCACCAAAGTTTCTAGTCTGTAACCATGAGGTAGGGGATACTTACCTAATCCTACACTGTTGCAGTTTTTTTTTTTACATTGAGCTTCTGGCCACTTGTCCAAATATGGACAAGTGTTAATTTCCTGCTGGACTGCATGTAATCTCAGAAAGGGACTTGACGACGACTCACAGCTTAATATCATCCATAAACTTTGTAACCAAAGATCCTAGTTTCATAATAGGAGTTCTGAGAATTACATGTAGAATAGCAGAAGTTTCAGCAGATCCCTGCAGAACTCCATTGGACACCTTCATACACCCAGAAAACACTTCTAATTCTTACTGTGTGAGTCCTGTCTCTCAGCTAGTTGGCTATCCACCTAAGCACATACAGGTTAGTTTGGACTTCCGTCAACTTTACTTATTTTATTTGGATGTGGTATGGAATCAAATGTCTTGGTGAGGTCAATATATGCTGTGTGGACAGCTTATCTACACTATACAGCCTGAGTAACCCTGTCAAAGAACCTTATAAAATTCATCAGACAGAATCTTCCCTTGACAAAGCAAAACTGGGGGTCGAGTCCTATAGGATTTTTGATATCATAGTTAATTCAGTCAGTTATGACATATTCCATACCCTTGCATATAAGACTGCTTAGGCTGATGGGTCTGTAATTCCTGGAGACTGTAGTGGGATCACACTTCTAGTGTGGCATCACAATTGCTGCATGCCACTTCTATGGAACAAAACAAGTGGCTAGACCCAGGCTGAAGAAGTCGAGCAGTAGATCCACCAATGCTTTCTTAGTGCTAATAATTAGATAAATGAATATTTCATTGAGGAGTGTAACTTCAGTACATGATCTTTAATGATGGCTGGTGGCTTCTTCCATCAGGGCTAAGTGGATATTTAGTAGATGTTCCTGGGGTGAAGTTGGTACTAAAATTACTTGTCAGCATGTTGGCAATACCAATATTGGGTGTTATTTCTTATTTTTATGACATAACTAAAGAAATATATGTTCTTGTCTTTGACATTTGTAACTAGTCTGAATTCATGGCATGCATTTGTCCATCTTTTGTCCTTTTTTTAGTTTATTATCTGTCTCATTGATGTTCTCCCTTTATTTGTGTGTTATATTTGTTTAAGAGCTTCTTCCAGTTATTACATAGTTTATTGATGCTTGAGGACCACCATGCTGCTTTGCTTTTAAATTTCCCATTTGCTTACATCTAGTTGGGACTGCAAATTTAATACATTTGTCCAGGTGTGAAAATAACTTTTTCCCCCATAAGTCTTTGCATTACCAACATTATGGTTAATACTGCTGTTCTCATATTTAGAGACTTCATCATGATGTCCTTTAATTCTGTGATATTTTTTCTGATGGTTTGGACATTTTGATGCAGGAAATTTCTTTATACTCTGACTTGAGTGGGATACCTAGACGATGGTACATACAGATGTTAAGTTTGCAATGACCACGCCAATTATATTCTTTTCTTTAGCAGGTTATTTAAGAATCTGGTCCAGGAAGTTTTTGTTTATAAAAACTGAGACTTTTTGGTGCATATCCTATATTGGTGGTGTATGTTCCCCATTTAATCAATGAGTAGTTTCATTTTCTTAGGATAGCAGTCTTCATACGTATGGGGAGTTCATCCAGAATATAGGTTCATAGGTTCATAGGTATGTACTAGGCTAATGGCCATGGAGCCTTTACAAGCCTAGCCCATAGAATTACCTTGGCATCGTGTCACCCGCCAACCTTAGTTCCCAGTGCCTCTGTCGAGTAGAGCCACTGGAGTGATCCCCGGGGTGAATTTTCTATTTTCTATCCACTCATCATGATTTCTCTTGAAGGAGGCCAACAAAGTGCTCTGTTTGACATGTATGGGAAGTCTATTCCATAGCATGGGCAGTCTCTAGGTTATGAACCTGTCCCTCTAGCATGTTCTGTTGATTGTGGTAATGAGGATGAGGTCTCTGGAGCATGTGGTGTAGAGGGATTGGGATTGCTTTAGATGTAGCATTTCTAACAGAGCTGGGTTTCAGACATGGCTTTGTAAGTCAAGAAGTGATCGCCTCTTAGTAGACGATATGAGACAGAGAGTAGCTGTAGTTTTTTGTGTTTGTCCATATAGGACAAGTGTTTAAGGCCTGGGATTCTCTTTGTGAGGTACTTTTGCGGCCTCTCCAGTTGTTGCAGGTGTCTAGTGAGGTACATGTCAAATGGGGCATTGGACTCGATGAATGGCCTAATGAGGGAAGAGTAGAAGGAGACAATGATGTCTTTCTTCCTGGATGCAAAATCCTTAGCAATGAGATGTGCCGCATAGAAGGATTTTCTGACCGCAGTGACAATATGGTGGACAAAAGAGATGCTGCTGCCAACTTGTATTTCCAGATCTCTTATAACGCCTTCTGTGTTCAGTGAACTACCATCGATGTGGTAATTCATGGGAACTGGGTTTTTTACAAAGGGGATGACGACACATTTTTTGGCATTGAGCTCAAGGCCATGGTTCTGACACCAGTCGTTGGTCTCAGTGTGGCCTTTCTGTGGGATATCAACATCACTTGGGGAGTTAATAATAGCTCCCAACTTGCAATTGAATGTGAACTTTGTCATCGAGAGTCCCTTCATGTTGGCCTGGACTTCAGAGAAGTAGATACCAACAGGAGAGGACTCAGGACCGAACCCTGTGGGACTCCACTAGTGACTTGCCAGCAGTCTGACTTGGAGTCAGCTACTTTCACACTATGGGTTTTATCTGTGAGCCAGTTTGCAACCCACATAGTGATATATGGGTTGATGCCTAGCTTAGTGAGTTTTTCTATGATTCCTGAGTGGGGAATGGTATCAAAGGCCTTGGCCAGATCAAGATAGGCTGTATGAACCACCTTGCCTTCATCCACAGCTCTAGTGACTGACTCAGAGAAGTTGACCAGGTGGAGCAGGCATGATCTACTCTTCACAAAACCAAACTGTGTGGGATCCAGAGTTTGGAGATTCCCTATATCCTTTCTTATTAGGTCAATGATGATGCATTCCATAGCTTTGTATATCAGACTCATCAGGCTAATGCGGCGATAGTTACCAGGGTCTGTAATCACTCCTCCTTTGTGGAGAGGGATGACTGTAGCAGTCTGCCATTCGGTAGGGACAAAGCTTGAGGTGAGGCTGTTATCGAACAGGGCACACAGGTGAGGTGCCAGTTCACTCTGTAGTTCATGTAGAACACAGACAGGGATATTGTCAGGTCCCATACAAGCTGTATTCTTGGCCTTGGACAGTGCTGTTTTAGCCTGTGCAGCTGTAATACTGGGTACCTGGCAATGTACCGGTATTGTGATTGGTCCTTTGGGGGGTAGGGGGGTAAAGTTGGCACTTAATATGTTGGCCAGTATAATTGCAATATCTGTTGGATCAGTATAGGAGGTACCATTGTGCAGTACCTCAGAACAAATCTAGGTATTGCCATGGAGATTCTTTACATAACTATAGAAGGCCTTGTTGTTGTCTTTACTATCTGCTGCAATTCTGTTTTCATGGCTAGCGTTAGAGGATTTGATGCGGGATCTCAACAATACTTAGGAATGTTCTGTTATTCATCTGGAGATATGAGAGTGGTTCTGTGGTATACTGTGTGAGCTGATAGCTGATCTTATTTAGTATGATTTGATTCTCCTTAAGCTCTGCCCAAGGGTTTCTATGTATCTGTATTGAAGTTTATGGTGTCTAACAAATATGAATACACTACCCCAGTTTCCATTTGGTCTAAACAGGTGGTAAGTACAAAATCCAGGTATTAAGGTAGTGCTGTCCAGTCACTTAAACCAAGTTTCTGCAACAATACATGCATGGATGTGCTCCAAATAAAGGAGGGCCTCGAGGTCTAACTGTCTGTTGTTCAGACATCTAGCATTAAATAAGCCGCATTGATTTGATACAGTGGCAGATTTGTTTTGGAGGTCCACACACAATGGGGCTGTAAAAGTATATGCTAGAATTCATAAGACATAGAATGAAAGGAGAAAACTATATTTAGTGAAGGAAGAATGGTTATCCAGCATATCATCCCATCCTGGCACATAGTGAATCCTTCTAGAGGCACAACAGGTGTTTAGTCAGTTATTAAAGCCAGTCATCTTGTCTTTGCACTTAAGCATAATTTCTGGTGATGAATAATTGATTCCACTCAGTACTGGTCTCTTTTCGGCATTTGTGAAATATATGATGAATTTTATCATGTCTCTCAGCATATATCCCTGAGTTCTACATGTCAGGTCTTTTGCCTCAACATGGGCCAGTTGTTGTAGATTGATTGACTTCTATGCATCTGTTAGAAAAATGTGATGGTTGATAAAGGCAATTTTGGGTCAGATGCCCAGTCTGAAAAAGTATGTTGGTTCAATTTTTATCAAAGTTGCTATAATTTGGTAAAGCATGGGGATGTACTTAAATCGTGTATAATTCCCATAGAATGGAACACATGTTCACATCAGAGGGAAAGCTGTTTGTTGGTGAATTATGAATCCTATTTCTCTGAAATTTAGAGAATATGTAGTTTTGTTAGTGTTAATTTTAGACTGGAGAATTTTTCCCATTCAGAATTAAGTGCCGATGGGTGTTATTACTGGGTGGGATTTTTATCTGCTTAATAAAGGATGCATCAACATATGTAAGTTTTAAGAAATTTCTGAAACAGGTGTAGGATATATATAGGGAACATATCCCTACTTTCCCCCTGCAGGAGTACATGAAAGGTAAAGCGTTTGCATTGACTTAATATTGAATGTCTGTAAAACAGCAAGTGATTTATGAACATTGAAAAGACTCTCCAGGTTAAGGTAAATTGGTTGAAACTGCTCTACAACATTTTATCACCATTTTCCTTGGTTTTTAATTAAAGATATTTTATGCAGTTCAATTTTCTCCATGTAGACTGTTGTTGATGTTAATTACAACAAATAGTACATGCTGGCACTGTGAGAGAGTCTAGCTGACTTACATTGTTAGTGAAAATGTCATCATGTTTTGAAATTGCTGAAAATGTTGATAAATTATTTCATGATGTTTCTTGAGTTGTTCTGTTCATTGCAGCATCACCGCTTTTATTAGATATTGTTGATGATGTTTAACAAATATCTTCTTCTTCTTTCGACTTTTTCCCAGTTAAGGGTAGCTACAGCAGATCACCTGTCCACTCATGATTGGCAGTGGAGTTTTACGGTGTCGAGTTGCCAGTCCAGCACCCAACATTCCACAGAAGGCACACACATGCACTCTCACCTAGGGCAAATCTAGAGTGTCCAATCCACCTACAGCATGTCTTTGGGATGTGGGAGGAAACTGGAGCACCCAGAGAAAACCCCCATGACCACAGGGAGGACATGCAGACTCCGCATAGAAGGCACCCAAGCCAAGAATTGAACCAGGGAACCTCTTGCTGTGAGGCGACAACACTAACCACTGCACCACTGTGGCTGCCCAATGTTTAACAAATATACAGATGAAAATTTGTAACAGAATCAATGGTATCCAAACAATGTTTATCGTTAAATTTGATAAATCTAGCTTACTGACCAACTCCCTATTAAAAGTTTGGTAGAAATATAGCACAGATCTGTTATCCTCAGTAAATGAAGGTAATGTGATCAGATAAGCTAAAATATACACAAATGGTACATTTCATCATGTTTGGGTATGATCCTTTTTCACTTATTCTCTTCTGTTTTTATTTAAACATTGGATATTTATTTTGATATGGACCTGTTTTAAAAAAAAAATCAACCTCGCATACAGAAAAAGTGATCTACAATTGTTAGAATTAAAATGAAAAGGTAGAATTTCCCAAGAATTATAAGATTTTTTTAAAGAGATTGGACGCAATTATTCCAATAATGTTTGGGAATCCGTAAAGTGTATAATAATATTATTGATCCCTTGGTAGACCCACTGTATCAGAACAAGGGTCCAAAACTCATCCCACAGTAGACCTGATAGAATTTTAAAACCTTTGTTTTCAGAGAAGAGTCACTTGGCAAAGGCCTTATGGGATTTTTGGGGGAAGATAAATGATAATTTATGGGGTACAAGTTTAAGGTTCACTACCATAGACATAATGTATCTCTTCTCCTGTAGACCTATAGTCAAGGGGGATGGAATATTTTCATGAAGGACTATTGACATTGAAGTTTTTGGATACTGATGGGATCAAATTGATCAAAGAATTTATGGTAATGGTGTTGAAAAATAATTATATTTTATTTGAAAGGGAATTATTCAAGCAGATGTCAGATGTTACTATGGATGTGGTGTGTGCAATAATGTATGAATATGTGGTTTTTTATGCTTGTGAAACAAGATACATATTTAAGTGGGGTTTTTTTCAAATTTTGCAAAGTATATATGTTTTTTAGATGATATATTTATTTTATAGAATGGATTGGAAGGATTAGCAAAATAATTAATTGATTATTTACATAGTACCACCAACCTTTTAAGTTTTACATTTCAATTTGCAAAGTGAATGTCAACTATCTAGATACTACCATATTCAAGACTTGAAGGAGGTTTTATATTCAGTATATATAGGAAATCTACCTTCAGTATTACTTATTAACATTTTACCAGTTCACAACCTATGAAACAAAAAAGAAGCATGGTTAAAAGACAGGCCATTAGCTGGGTTAACATGAGCTCTGATTTACAAAACTTACTGAAGGAAATTGATAAATTAAAAAATATGTTTTATGACAGGGGTTACTTGAAACAGACTGTTGATAATATTGTGGGGGAGGTGTTGGATTTAAGGGAGACCATATATAATTCATTACTTGGAACTGGTTTAGGGAATGCCCCAAGATTAGAAAGGCTGATATTTCAGAATATGGTACAGCTATGATTTTGGAATATAATAAAAAATATCAAGAGGTTATAATGATTATAGTGAAAAACTGGACTATACATAAAACCAACCCCACAGATTTTTTTTTCTGTTTTGAGTAGTCAACACGGGTTCATAATTAAGTCTTCAAAGCATTTGAAGAATATTTTTTAAATGACATGAATATGGAAATTCCAGGATGTTTTATGGTGCTATGATGAAATACAGATGTAGACAATGCTCATACATTATGAAGGTTGACTCACTTATTATTATGATAAACGTATAAAATTTTTCAAAGGAAATTTTTGTACCTTGGTGGTTGTATTAAATGCTCATCATTTTATGTCGGAAAGACTGAATGAGCACTTAGGAAAAGGCTTTATAAGCACAACTATGACAGTTTAACCTTTAATAGTAACTGTGCTGTATACAAGCATTCTATTAAATGTTCAGCGCTTAATTTCTTATGTTCAGAATTCTAAATAAAGTAACCACCACTCAAAGGGGAGGTGATTGGGAGAACTATTTAGAATATAGTGAGCTAGTATGGTAATTAAAACTAAACGTGTGTACATCCTAGGGTTAAAATGAACACATTTCCATAATACCTCTGTTAAAAATGAGAACAGCTAAACTTTGACAACAGTGAATACTATTTTATAATTTTTGTTAAGAGTTTATTTTTTATTTATTTATTATTTTATTATAATTTATATTGCATGCTGTTTCATCTTCAGGGGATTTTATATATTTTGATAGTTATTTATGAGATATGTTTTTAATGTCTTATGATAAGGCATAATGTTTACTTGATTTGTGGTTAAAAATACCCATACAGTGTTTTTGAGCTCTTATGTAGGGTTATTTATAAGAAATGTTGATTTTTTTATAATTCAGTATAGTATCAGGAAGTTTATGATCATTTGTATTGAGGGAAAAGTAGGTTTTATCATAGTTTTTATTGTATTGAAGTGCAACGAGTAATAAGAAATAGGGTCGAATGGTAAATAATTGCTTCATATAGGTAAAAGACCATTCCCCCTTAAAATGGATATGGATTTAATTATTGTTTTGATTGAACAAAAAGCTTTCATTTGATAGTTTCATAATAAAGTAGGAAGAGTCAAGATGATCCCTGGCTCTGTAGAAGTATCTGTTAATACCTTTAGTGAGACAAAAGTGCTAAACCTTTGTAACTACAGTGATGTTACTCGTCAATTTTCAAATATATATATTTTTTTTTACTTCTCTGGTAAACTGAGTGTGAAACTGAATTGTGTACCTGCACTAGCACTAGCACTCTTAATGAACAACTTTAAATTGTAGAACATGTTGACAGATTATTTCATGATCCTTCTCGAGTTCTGTTCAGTGCAGCATCACAGCTTTCATTAGATATTGTTGATGATGTTTAACATATAGATGAACATTTGCAACAGAATCATTGATATCCAAACATTGTTTATCTTCAAATTTTAAATCGTGCTTACCAACTAACTTCCTATTAAAAGTTTGGTGGAAATGTTATATGGATCTGTTATTCTCAGTAAACGAAATAATGAGATGAGAGGAGATGAGATATACACAAGTAAGTTACTAACTGGGTATGTTGTTTATCACTTATTCTCCCCGTTTTATTCAATCATTGGATATTTGTTTTTTATATTTATTGATGTGTACTCATATCTGTGTTTTTTTATATAATAGTCTGCAAAAGTAGGATGATCTCACAGTAAAAGCTGTTTATCAAGCAAATCTTTATAGAGTACATGTATACACTCTTAGTAATAAAACTTTTTATCTGTCTTAAAATAATAACAAGCTGTGGTAATGTTCACATTTAGCCGTTCACTAGTTATGCCCTGCATTTCTTGACATCATAAATTTAAACATCTCATAAACAATTTGCTCATAATATTTTTATCTAAAAACAGTTATATTTCAATCCTACAAAATTTGAAAAATCTGCTGCATTTGTTGTCATTTCTTCCCAGAGAACTAGAGAATTATATTAGTTCTTCATGCAGTTTTATTTGGTTTATATAATCCTTAATGAAATGGAGTGACTTACAGATCAATGTAAAGGGAGAAAATTAAAACTACACAAAATAGACACACACACACATATATATATATATATATATATATATATATATATATATATATATATATATATAAAATCGGATATCCTAAAGTGGGGCACAGATGTGAGTGTGTACACATGATATAGAAGAACAAGAGCAGCAGGGTTAGTCACCTGGCAGTTTGGAAATTGGCTCTAGATGACTGTCACTACTGATGTGATACTCCAATTTCATGCGTACGAATGGAGAAAAGGGGTTGTAGGTGGAAGGGTGGAAGGATGGATGGATGGATGGATGGATGGATGGATGGTTGGATGGATACAAGTATAGGTGTAGATATAGATATAAATACACTAGCAAATGACTGAAGCCTGTCTTACATCCATCAAGGAAAAAAATATCATGACAAACAAATATGCATAAAAATTAATTTATACTTATTTTCCAGCATTCATCAAAGAGCTGGCAGACAAGTACAACTGGTTTACCTCATCCTAGAAATGATATTCTTGCTTTTCTGATTTGGCTGTAGGAAGTGGAAGAAACCAGTTTAAAATTATTGCAGGGAAGTAACATATAGCATTTTCTTTTGATTAAAAAGTATGCTTTTTTTCATAAGTATTGTCAGATGGGCTCACAAACAATGTTAATTGATATTATATTTGTACAGTTCTACTTTGAAATGCTAAACTGCAAAGCCCTGAGTAAACATCAAAAATGAATCCCCAAAACACAGAAGATTGCAAAAATAATGTGTGTGTTTTTATTACAGGGGCCAAGCCTTCCTTGTCTCGATATTTTTGTATATAGTAACTCCATAAATAACTGAACTTTAAGAAGAGATAAATCTCCCAAAAAAGAATCACTGCTAGTACGAAGTATGTGCCTTTAGTGATTTCCTATGGAAAACAATTAGCATTGTGTTCCTTGGTACCTGTTTTTCTTAGAAATTGATGCTTGAGGAATTTCACCTTAATCATTGTGAATATATCTAGTTTTACATAATGCAAATAAAATAATTATAAGGAAATGTAATTCACATTTTTTTCTTAATTAAAATAGTCATTTACACTGGTATCATAAGTGGTCAGGATTAGAGGCAAACAGATGTAACTGATGTTTACTAAACCTAACTAAAACATGTTTACTTTGCAGTTTACAGTCATGTGGAAGAAACACTGAAAGTGTTATTCATAAAAAATAGCTTTACAAATGCTGTCAGAAGTATAAACAGACACTTGCCTTAGACTAAAGACATGAACAGTATACTTTGGAAAAAAGTGTTATGTTTTCACAGTAACAATCACAATATTTAGCAATCATTAAAACTGATTGTACATGGTTCAAAAACAAAGTAACCTTCAACATTTTACTTTTGATAAAAATCAGTTTATGTCTGTTGTCAGAATACTAGCAAAGATGTGAGCTCATTCTACCCAGTCTGGGGTAACACATTCAGTGTTTTGCCTTTTTGATTTTAAGGAAGCAATATACAACATTTTGCTGTTGATAAAAGAAACACTGTTTTTAGAAGTGTTGTCAAAAACAGTAGCAAACAATTTCCTTAGACTCAAGGGATAAACAATTGGCACCTATAACATCAATCCTGCAGCATTCAGTTTCATGTCTGCATCATTAGCTGTGTGGGATATCATGTGCCATTCAGGTCTACAGTTGAAATGCTCACCTGCTGTTCTGAATTTGCAGTATTCAGTGACATTTTTGTCATCTTAAATGTGAGAAGGGAAGTTAAATTAAACAAGTAAGGCAAATGCCTGTTAATTTAAAACACTGCCTTGCATTTAATGAGCTTTGGGTAGGAAAAACAATGAGTTACACAAACCATACATGTGTTATTGAACTGTTGTCACCAAAGGATTTTGAAGAAAAGGGGATTATAGGATTTAGATATAGTCCTTGACAAAGCATCTCCCAGAGTCCTGAGAATGTCAGTAGTTATGCCATAAGACCTCTTCAAAAACTTAGCTATTCTCTTGGAATCACAAAGGTTTCAGTTGTAAACAAGAAGCTACAACTGTACCATTCCATGAAGAGAGCAGAAGAGCATAAGTACAGAACAACCTATGAGTTTCAATTCTCTGTAACAGGGAAAGGGATTACAAAGCTAATGAGAAAAAAAAAAAAAAAAAAAAAAGTGTCCATTTTTTTTGCTTATTTCGACCTGATGCATGCATGATAAGATATAACAGAATCATACTGTGCTGTGCCAAAATAAGTTGATGATTCCCAAATATAATTTGTTTATTTTTATTAGTTAATCAAGCCTCTTCTCTGCAATTTGGCGTCCATTTGTTCTCTGTTCCGAGAACTTCAAACAGAACTGAGAAAAGATCTGTTTGAAGGGTCCTTCATTTAGGCAGCCTTGATGGTGCTCTGTGCTTTTGCTGACCCAGTAATAAGGGCATTTTCCATTAGCCTAACACACATACCTGGGGACAGGTAAATCACCACAATGACTGATAGTGTCATTTCCTGTAGTGGGGCTCCCAAGCATCGACTTATGAAGGCTATGATACACTGGTGACTAGGTGGACTAATTACCACCCACATGACCCTCCTGTGTGTTACCTCCATTCCCCGAGTGGTAGCATCAGTATATCTGTTTGGTGTTTGACTGTCTCCTTCCAGGGTGCATCTGCCCATTCTTCGGGCTAAAATTGTTCTAGCATTTTTATTGCTTCAGTTTTACAACCGTGATACTATTCAATTGGATTACTCCATGGCTAACACATACTAGGTAAGTGGCATTAGTAGTGCTTCTTTATTTTTAGTCTGTTTCCTCTAGAACACTGTACATTGATTTATTCAATTTGCTGAAACAAATTCCTTAAGAGTATTCATTAATAACTACTGATACTGTCAATCCCTTCTTTTTTTTTGTTTTATTTCTGCATTTGCACAACCGTGCACTCAGAATTTGTAGATACCTCTGAGATAAGGTAGATCAGTGAAATGACTGAAATGACTAAACATACACTTGGTTGGGGGTCTTTATATCTGATAAACAAAATCAGCAGATACATTTTTTTCTTCTACTTGTTTTTTAAAGAGCTCCCATTCATTACTTAATATTTTGCATTTCATACATTTCATGTTAGTCTGATCCAGTGCATTCAAGAATACCATGTTGCACTGCCCTTTTTCTATCTTTACTATCCATTGTTTTCCTCCTTTTTATTAAATGTTATTAGCAGGATTCCCAATATAAAAACATAATTAATAATTGCCTTTTTTTCTGATGCTCATCAGTGTAATCATCTGACATGACTATTCAGTTTCTTTATATTTCCTTCATATCATGATCAATTTTTGGGCTGGCTTTCAAATTTTGAAAAAAAAAGAAAGACCCTGCATATATTATGTGGGTTTAGTCACCATTTACACCATTTATGGATATCATCAGTCTTTGAAATAACTTGTGAAGGTGCTACACTCAATCAGAACATCCACTGATGACAAACAGTCCAAAGCTGCAGTCACCAGCATCTTAGACACCTTGTTGGAATCTAGTCTAAATATCTTTCCATTGAAATAAGTAAATTGAGGCTTCATATAAAATAAATATAAATATGAAGTAAGTAGGTATAAAATAAATCTTAAGTATGGAGCAAGTAGGAGCATTCTTATTCCCTCTATTTTACTTACTACCTACTCTAACACATTCATTCTTCCACAAAACACATGCTACAAATTATACATAGCAACCATGAACCTGAAGGTTAACATTTTTTGTGACTACTCTACTATTCCATAATCATAGCTATACCTTTGCTTCACTGATGAATAACAAATTATATAGAGATACAGCTCTGTGGCAAAGGGGGACAAAAAGACCTGATTATAGTACAGGCGTCTGATCACCTTCATCCTCCTTGGCCTGCATGGATGCATATTGCAGCTAGTCAAAGAGGATGGGGGTGATCAGATGCTGTTGGCTCAACTATCTTGAGGGCAGGAAGACAGCTATGACTCAACATAAGGGTGACACCTAGTGCGAGCACCTGGTGTTTCATAGTAGGGTTCAAGCCAGTTAATCCTGTGCTGTAATGGTGCATTTCCACTGATAGTAGAAAGGAACTTAGTATGCGGAGGTACTGTACCCATCATAAGACAGTAGAGGAGAAGCTGAGGTGGGAGGGGAGATGTCTCACAGATAGAGAGAGAGAGAGAGAGAGAGAGAGAGAGAGTAGGCTGTCACCCCCTAACCCCTCAAGACCAGGCTGTCATCAAGGATTAAGGGTTGACTGGGAATTCTCAGGTATCTACAAACTGGCTGTCGGATTATTGCCTGCGTGGAAACATCTGGGTCCCATTCCCCCATGAATGAGCTGACCAGGTAGCAAAAGTGGAGCCTTCTGGTGAGATTCCTGGAAGGAGCAAGAAAAAAGGTCAAAAAGTGCCATTTATCATTGCATTTTTTTCAGTGTTACTGGTAAATGCATGCATAGATTGGTCTTATACTACAGTAGAAGGTCAACAGTGAGAGAAATGTCTGTGCTCCATTTTGTGCTTCATTGCTCTTATATTCTGCATATCTTTTACCTGCTTAAAGTTCTATTCTGTGTTTGCCTTATCCCCAACTTATACACCAAGCTAAAGTTTCAAAAAAAGTTTCAATATCACCTTTATTTAAATGGATGCCTGTCTATCCAGCCTGCTTGATCCACCCAAGACGCCCACCTTTTTGTTGTTGTTTCATTAGGCTGTGCCTCTGGCCTCCACCCCTTATGATAATCTGATTTCTAAAGTCCTTCCCTCCTTCACCTCTTTCATTGCTACTGACTGTTGTACAAGCTATTTATGTACTCTTCCCACCCATTGTTTTACATAGATCCATGATGATGACTGCCCACCTACCTAATCAGTATTGCTCTTGAGTAAACCTCTTTTACTACATATTGAGTCCTGCTAATTTTCCAGGAGCTCAACAAGCTTGGACCGGAGACCTAGCCTGAATTCCAGAAGTGGTTTGTTTGTGTCCAGTGCTATCCAGGCAAAGTTAAGTACCTTTGATTGCTAAATCACACAAGTTATTTTGAGTGATTGCTACTGTTTCCTGCTTTTATGTGTGCATTTCAAGGATTATTTTTTGTAAGGAATTGCTTTTCTGCTCAGTATTATTGCTGTAAGACTGCCTTGAAATTGCCTTCAGCAAGGTATTTCCAGCTAGTTTAAGTGGTGTGTGGTAGCATTGCACTTGTGGGTCTCTTCAACTGTTTTTTACATTAGAATGACTGTGTTTATTCATCTTGTGGCAGGAGGTGTTTGCCTGGTTTAGCTGAATTGGGAAATACTGAAAAGGACACATAGTGTAATCATTATATTGACCAGAGGGCTCATTAGTTAGTTTTTTGTTTTTTCTGTGCTGCCATAAATTTTTGCTTGTTTGAGTAGGTTAGCAGTGCCCTGTACAGTAGCACACACCTAGAAAGCAAACTGTAAAATGGTCCATAAAACTGTACCCTGTAAAGCAACAACATAACACAACTACCTTGTTCTCCAACAACCTAGAGCAGCTAAATGGGAGTCAAGTGGCAATACCTACAGATTTAGTAGAATTAAGTATAGTGTAAACATTAAAGATAGTAGAATTTAGTACTGTTTAGCATAATCCATAATTCATACTCCAGTAAAGCACCCCTATCAGTCTGCATTGACAAAGCACCCCTAATATTCTTCTAATCCCAATACACCACCCCCTTATAGCTCAAAAATCAAAGAACTGGACAGTACGGATATGCTATTTACTAATTTCTCTGTAGCCCTTTTCATGGGTATGGACATGTTATGAGGAATTGTCTCATGTTCACTGACAACTACATAATCCTTAAAGAAACAGACACATTATGCTAGAGGAGTACACAATAACACTGGAGGCTAAACACTCTCATGCAAGTGCACATCAGATTGTTAAAACCATGCGCACAACACACAGCTCACATAGCACACAACACAAACATAGACTGCTGATGCTGAGGTACTTAGAAAGCAATCTTCCCAAACAACAAAGATCATGTAGACCACTTGTTGTCAAAGCTTTGCCACAAGAAGCCCAAAGGCACCCAGGGAAAAAAACACCTTACACCACACATACTGTCTCTCTTAGTGGAGCCCCAAACACTAAATCCCTAATGCAAGCAAACACACTCCCCAGGACTATCATCACAGGGTCTCCATTGTAAGATATACGGATGCCCCTCTAACCAGGCTGCATATGGAGAATGTAACTGTTAGTTGCTTATCTGGAGCCAGAATCTGCTAAATCATGCACACACTCAAGTCATTCTGCCACAGGTACTGGCATTATTCCATCATAGTCCATGTAGGTGTAAATAACCTAATATGTACCTCCCTAGACTATATGAAGAGAGACATTACAGAGCTTTCAGACTACGTACCTCAGGCTAGTATAAGTCTAGCACTGAGCAGCGTATTAACGACATTGAGGATGATGCCACAGTATGAGCAAAAACTGATTGATTTTAACAAGTGGCTGTATTTCTGGTGTCATCCTAAGGGGATCCAACATGTGTCAGCATGGGAGGGCATAGTTAACAGAACACATTGCTTTGCTAAGGATGGTCTGCATTTCTCTACTCTAGACTTTCAAATACTGGCTAAAATTGTATCCATCCTCAAATTGTCAAACATACCATTATAGCAAAACCTACTCAACAGAACCTCAAGGTATTACTGCTTAATGCTAGGAACCTAAATTTAAAAAAAATAGACTCCCACCAAGCCCTCTTCACACTCAAGAATGTAGACATTGGTGCAGTTACTGTGGAATGGTTTAAGGCAGCAGGGCATTACTTACTTTTTGACCAGTAGCTGCACAAACAAGGATAAAAGAGGAGGTATTTCCATATACATCAATAACAAGCATATCTGTAGAGTGGTCAAGCAGGATGATGTGCTGGAGTTTCATCCATGTGCAGATTACCATAGACAAAATTTACTATATCCCATGTACTATATACTATATCCCAGCCAGCTATAGGTCACTCTCCATGTCCCAAGAAGCTCATAATGCATACCTGGGCCTATTGGAGACATTTACTATCTAATCTAACACCCTAGTTATGGGAGACTTTAATTAACCCTCTGTACACTAGGAATCCTACATGGCCTGAAACCTATGGGCACAGACATTCCTGAACTTCATAAATAGAAACACCTTTGACTAAATAGTTAATATGCCCACTAGAGGCTCCAACATATTGAACCTCATTCAAATATGGGAGAACCCTGCACCCCTCATCCCAAGTGTTATTGTTCCTCTTAAGTTCTGATGATAAAGCTGTCTACTTCAAAATCAAAATCAATTAAGCCCATTAAAACTAGTAACAATTAGGAACTATTCCAAAGCAAATTACCTTTTATTAAGTGATGGTTTGTCAAAATTCAGTTTTCCTGCAAACCCAGAGAACACAGCAGTCTGTGGTAAGTTGCTCTCAGAAACTCTGTACAACCATGTCAATGGCTGCATAAAAGCTGCTGTACCTACCAGAAATAAACCCAAGACTACCTCCAGAAACAAATCACCCTGATGGCATCCAAATTAAACAGGATATACAACGAAATGGAAAAAAATATGGCAAAATATCAGGAAGGATAATTCCCATGAAGGCAATGGATGAGGGGAAAATGGTGCATACTTCCCACCTAGATCTGCCTAAAATATTTGATACAATGCCTCATTCTGTTATTGTCAACAAACTTATGGAGGTAGGTATAAACCCCTGTATAACACTCTGGATAGCTAGCTAGCTGACTGATAGGACCCATAAGGCTAAAACTGGTGAGGCCACTTCCACAAAGAGGTAGGTCACCAGTGGAAACCCCCATGGCTCTGTACTGGGCCCACTCCTCTTTGGCATCTACTTCTTGGATGTGAAAACCATTGTCAAAGGCCTTTAGCTAACCAATTTGCAGATGACTGCAAATTGGGAGAAGTCAGTGAATCCCTCCAAGATGAGAACACGCTTCATGAAGGTCTAATACAGACAAATGCTTGATGCCAAAGCCATGGTGTAAAATTCACTGCCAAGAAATGCATTGTAGTACCTATTGGGAAGTCTACTACCCTGGCTAACTACATCATCAATAAAATACCCTTAAAGCTGATTCACAAGTCAGGGATCTGGGAACTCATGTAAATAATAACCTAGCTTTTGACCAACATGTGTCCAAGGTAGTAAAAAAAAAATTTTCTATGTTATTGAACTTATAAGCAAGGGCATGGCATCTAGGTCCAGGGAAGTCATCATATCACTGTACTCGGGCCACAATAGAACAATCATTGTATATAGTGTCCCTTTCAATGTGTACCTGAAAAGACACATGCAGCAACTGAAATATCCACAAAGGTGCCTTACAAAAAGAATACAGTTAGTAAACACAATGTCCAACATTGGTTGCCTCAAAGCCATGTCTCTTTACTCAGTATCATACAGACATCTGAGAGGTGACTTTTGCCTGGCATACAAGACACCCCTGGACTCTGTTTTGATAACTCTTTTGCAAATCTGCCAAACAAACAGCATCAGAACTACTAGACTAAAAGACCTACATTTTGCTTGCAATATAAATAGGACACATTGGACAGGCAGATATGTTTGTGAGAGAATTCCCATTCTCTGGAACGAGCTCTCCGTCATTGTGGAGTAGAATTCCTCCTTATCCTTATTTTGTGCAACTTGGACCAATGGATGAATAATCAGAAATTAACCACTGGTCTGACACCTATGCCTCTGAGTGACAGAAGCATTCAGTAAATCACCAACTATATAAATCAAATTTGTGGGTTACAGTTGGGTTGCACGGCTAGACATATAAGGGCCTTACTGGTCATTAGCCTAGCATACACCTATGAACCTATGACATCTAAGGATTTTATTAGGTATGTAGATACGTTAATGCTATTTCAGGCACATATACACTGACACTATCTCTGGAGGTGGAGGAGGAAATTCATCTTTGAAGCAAAAAATATATTTATCCACTGAATTCTACTCTTTTTCTGCCCTAATTTTTCTGCAGTTTTCAACTATTTTTGATAAATGAATCATTAAATATAACAGAATACAGCTTCCACAGGTTACTATAAAATGTTTTACACCAATGGGGTACAATGCCAAAAAAAAAACAAACAATGAATATAAATGCAAATTATAATATGGAAGAAAGAACAGTCTGTATCCCACTCCTTTAAGGTGCTATGACTTATGCTTACTCTGTAATTATATGTTATATGATATGTACTGACAACACTCATAAATACCATCATGAGTTGAAATTAATTTGCCTTTTGCTGTAAGAATTATTGTATCATATTAATATTTTTGAAGAAGGATGACTTGTCCAGCTTGTTTTTTCACACAGTTCTGTCAAACTCATTCTGCTAGTGGTATATGTTTTCAGTTTCTTTACTCGCTTTCTTTTACATAAATGTTGCTTTTCTAGTTCTCAAATGATTTCCAGTATTGCTATTCAGTTCATGAACACAGCTGACTTGTGTTCATGCAAAAGGAAATGTTATGCATTATACATAACAAAAGTGACTGTTATGTTCACAGTATGAGGCAGGCATTGGCCTGTTTTGATGTGAAATGGTGCCAATGATAGACAAGGCCCTGAGAAAAGAAGACCAGGAAGCATGATATGGGATTATTAGAAATGCTTTTTTCTCAGTGCTGCATTTCTCCATAGTCTAGCTGACTATATACAGGCAGTCAGCTAATGTCAAATAGTTCTGCTGTTTTCTTTGTTCACAACTGTAGAAAAATCAAAACATCTTTGTCATTTACAGTGCATGCCAGAGAACATCATATTAATTTCTGATACTTTCTTGAAGTACAAATCATTTGAAATGATATTCTGCATAAAATCAACTGCATGTGTCATATGCACACACTGTGCATTGTAATATGTTATTCTTCACAAAGTTTAAATAGAACTTGATGAAGGATGGAAGGAAAAAACAACACAGGACCACACTGCAATGAGCTAATGGAAGGTAAATCTAAGGATATTCATAGGCTAGCAGACAATGTAATACAATTGCTGCCACTAAAATGCATCAGAATATAATAAATGGATGAAAACACAAGGGAAAAACAACTGTATTAATCAGACTGGGCACAGATATTTGCATGAGTTTCTTTCAACATCTTTGATTACCTGTAGAAGGTTTGCAGGAAAAAGCAATATGTCTGTGAAAATGAAGATGATCTACTATATCAACTGCATAATGATGGATAATAAGGACAAAACTGAGCTGTAAAGTTTAGAAATTATTCATAAATAGGTAACATATGTTCATGTAAAATGGAACAGTGGAGGATGCCCATGAATTGATGGTAGGTTTAATAAAACCTTAGATGAAATCATTACATTCAACTAGTAAAACATTGTTTTAGTTAAAAAGCCTTTTTTGTAGCTGATGCACAAAGTGTCTATGAAAGAAATGTCATCCTATGTACATGTTCTTGTACTCTATTAATAAACATTCCTGCAGTCTTTCTTTCTGACAGCTGCATGTACTTTATGACATTTAGAATTTGCCAGGCAATTATTTGTATTGTGTACCATGTAGTGTTATTGGTCTGTTGTCTTCTTTTTGCATTAATTTAGTGAATAACCCAGTTATGCTCTCACACAAGGCTATTGCTGCACACCTTGATTTTATAATTATATTTTATAGTCTGTCTAGAACACTGTTACCTTGTAAAGAATAAATGGTGACCACATGGCAGTTTCTACCTAGGGTCATAATAATTCTTCAAGGGTTTCTAAGTACTTTTAGTTTGCATTTCCTCTCTTCCCAGTGACACAAGTGATTGTAAGACACTCTCTCTTCACGTTTATTTGCTGATCCACTAATTATAGTCCATATTCTATAGGGAGTTCCTAGACCTATGTGGTTGATAAGTGCTAAGAAAGAACAAAATCATCTGTAGTTGAATAGGACTGAACCTCGATGGGTAACTAACGGTCTATGGTCCTGTGTTTTTATTCTGCATTTCTGCATATGCTAAGTTCTAATAGTTGTCAGTCATGTGGAGGTTTAACTGGATTGACTTTGTCTGTGCTTGTGTCTTATGACTAGCAATCCAACCAAATACTTCCTAACTTTGACTCATGTCAGTAGGAAGCATTGACAATGGGCTTCTCTAGCTGGTCATCTACATAGCATGCAAATGGCATACTTCAGACCTGAAATATTAATATTCGGAAAGTGATGCTGTCTGACACCTATGAAAGAAGGCAACATGCATGGTGTCAAAAGTACTGCAACAATGTGTGGATGATGCATGACAATAAACTGTTCTGAAGAGTCTGAGAACACAGAACATTTGGATTTTACAGATAACAGAGCTTGCCCATATATTAATATTATGCAAAAAAATGATACAGCAAACAAAAATGTTAAGGAAGTGTTGCCTTTTCTTGTTAAATATATGAGGTACTGTATTTTACTAGTTTATGTAACTGGAAAAATATATTTCCTTTGTGAAAATGTCATTTAGAAATTGTTTTTTATATGTCCATTTATGGCAGCTAGATGTTATCTATACTTGGAGTGCTTTGTAAGATGGTGTTTTTATTGATTTTTCTTAATTTTCTACATATTTGTATGTTAGGACTAGGCCACAGTGTTAAAGTTTCTTTATAATGCTGCATGCCATTATGGGGTTAGTGTCTTTCCCTTTAGTGTATGATGATTGGTTGTTTTTATTCAGTTTTCTGATGGTGATAGTTAAGAATTTATATTGCTGGATTATTTCTAAGTGTTCTCAGTGAGGAATCCTATTGTTTTGTCTACAATAATTAAATTGATTGCTGACAGATTAAAAAAAAAACTCAAGAATAATTTTTTTTTTTTTTTTTTTTTTTGTAGAAGGGCAAACATCCCTGCACCTCCCATGTGGGTAGGCACCCCCAATACCCCCAGTGGATGACAGAGAAAATGATGCTACTTTCAAATGTTTTTAAAAACAAAAAAATCCCAAATACAGACAAAAGACTCCACTTTAATGTCACGATGAGAAACAAACAAACCGTCCCATCAACTAAGCACTTTCACCAACAACAAATGGCTTCATCAGAGTTGTATGGGAAGTAAAAAACACTCATTTAATTAACTTGACATCATTAGATCTAACCAATCATAACTTAACATCATACTTTACTAGTCAACTGCACAAGGACATATAAAGACATATAAACTTATTTGAATATGAATTGATAAATGTTAATAATAGAATTCTATAATTTTAAATATAATATATTCTAAAAAAATATTTTATATAAATAACTTTTTCTTCAACTAAAAAACATAACCTGTAAAAAGCATATATACATTAATAACCAGTCCATCATAGTAATCGACACTGTTATAAAATCATTGCTCTATATTTTAGTACTGGTAGTACTGCTATATAGTTGTTTAACCCTAGGGGGATGTGGCATTAAGCCTAAATTGCCATTTGATCTCCATATTTTCACCCTTTAGTTTAACATCACCACCCCTTTCATTTGGCAACACCCGGTCAATCACAAAGAAAATACATTTCCTAAAATTAACACATAATATGCTATGAGTATATAAAGCATTATGTATTTTTTTAGATTTTATTGCCCTCACATGTTCAGCAATTTTGTCCTTTGTCCTAATCTATGTGTTGTTTTTCCCACATAGAAACTTTGGCAGATGGTGCATGTGGCAACATAAACTAACAAAGTAGTGTTGCAACAGCACCTACCAGGATAAGATAAAGTATGATCATACCCAACAATAGAAACAGAGGGTCCATCATCAACAAATCTGCAATATTTGCATGTTCCACATTTATACATGTTGGACACCTGTTTGTTTAATTTTGGACCTTCAAGTATATTTTAAATATTTCTACCTCTACTAAAGATGATCCCTGACTTAGATTCTAGAATAGCCTTACTTGTTTCATTAAGACCCATCTGCCATGCATTGCTAATGGCTGTCATTAAAGATGGAGCCAAGTGGTTGTACCTCCAAACCATTACACCCACATTATCCAGATAACTCGTTATGGGTGTTTTTAATAGTTCAGAACATAATACGGGCTGAAATAACATGCTTCTCTTACTCACTACCTCATTTCTAACTATTAATAATAGTTTTAAAGGGTAACCCCTTTCTAAAAACATCCCTACCAACTTGTATAACTCTTCTTTGAAGGTGTTATCGTTACTCACAGGTCTGGACAGTCTAACCACCTGTCCCTTGATAACCCCCTTCTTTTGATGAGAAGGATGACAGCTATCAAAATGTAACACAGAATTGGAAAATGTTTTTTTCCTGTATATACTACTGTGTAACTCATTACCTTCCTTAATCAAATGGATATCAAGAAAGTCTATTTCACTAGGGTGCCAAGAACAAGTACATTTCAGAAATGAGGTAGTGTTATTCAAAAATTCCACAAAACTCATTGTTTCTTGTTCATTACCCTTCCACAGTATGAAAATATTGTCCAAAAATCAATTATAAAGTAAGATATTGGACATAAAATGGGATGGAAAAATAAACATCTCTTCCCAATAAAGACGCTCTAAATTGGCAAACACGGGAGCACACTTGGCTCCCATAGCCACTCCCAAAATCTGATGGTAAATTTCACCTTCAAAACTGAGAAAATTCTTCTGTAGTATAAGTTGCATAAGGTCAACCAAAACGTTTATCCTAGATTTGTCAACTCCATTATTCCTCACCAAACTCTCATAAAAAAAGCCAACCCCTCATTATGGGGTATAATGGAAAATCGGTTTATCACATCAATAGTAAGGAAAGAAAAAGTACCTGAAGTCCTAACTGCTTTACGACACTCTAAACAGTACCACAGATCCCTGAGAATGTGTTCAACATCCCCTACCACCTTTTTGGTAATTTAATTCACACACGCAGCAAGGGGCACTGTTTTTGAGCCCCTTGCTGCAATGGGTCTATATTAGAACATCGAAGTTTCAGTTCTTCAAATATTCTAATATCGACACCTAATAAGCGAAAGCTGAAAATAGCAAAGTTTTAGATAACCAAATTCTTTCCTAGGGAAAGAATTTGATTGCCATTCCTGTCACTTCGCTATTTTCAGCTCTGCAGTGGAAAGTTATGGTCGGGTTCAGGTAAATGTGCGATTGTGTGAACGTGAGTGTTAGGGTGGGATAGGTGAGTTAGGATTAGGGCGCGGGTCAGGTAAGTGTGTGCTTGTGTGGACATGAGCGTTAAGGTGGGATAGGTGAGTTAGGGTTAGGGCGCAGGCGAGGTGTGTGTGCGATAGTGATGGACCTTAGGGTTAGGGTTTGGGTTAAGGTAAGTGGGTCGATAGTGGTATATGTACAGTTTAGTGTAGGTTTAGATGTAAGATTTTAGGTGTATGTGTGTGGATTGCTGTTTGTTTGGTGTGTTTGTGTTGTGTGTATGTGTTTTGGAACAGCAAATGTTTTCCCTAGGAAAAAATTTGATGTTCTAAATTTTCGGTCTTACTGGTTTTCGGTTACTAGGTGTTGATATTAGAACATTCGATGTTCTGAAACTTCGATGTTGTAATATAGACCCGCTGCAACTATTGGCCTAAATGATGGATTATTTAGGCATTTGTGAATTTTGGAAATCCCAAAAATTACTGGTGTAATAGGATATTCAATGGAGAGGAATTTAAACTCATTCTCATTAATGGCACCCTGAAATAGTGCATCAAGCAAGTAGAGATCAATTTTAGCATATGCCCTATTGATTTCATCAATAGTAAGTGCAAGTTGTTTTCCGAGTATTTAAATAATTATAATCAAGTGCTCAGAGATCTTGACACTTTTGTTAAAAATAACATCAATACCAAACGTAAAAAACTTGCTAGGGATATTAATGATTACAAGAGTGATCGGGCCTATTCTGTGAGCTCTAAGGACATTAGCAAAGTTGATGCTAGACATTTATATGAGGAAGAATGAATTGCCACCGATAATGCCACTAATTTTGGTAATGATGTTCAGCATGGGGATAGTGATAGTTTTTTAGATCAGAATTCTGAACCAAGGAGGTTGGAGCGTTTAAAGAACATGGGGAAGGGGGGCTCATGGAATCAGTAGAATGTGGGCCATTATTACAACAAGATGTAGTACAACAACAGCAGATACCAAGTGGGGGGGGATGGAGAAACGATAATTGCCATTGATTTTTCAGTGTGTAATAATGATGACTGTGACACAGTTTTTAATAATGGTATATTGAATGACTCAGTGATTTGTGATGTTTATAAAAAATATGATTTCACAATTTACAACTTCAGTGATTTGATACTGAATGATACTTATCATAGTTTATTCAGTAAAGGCATTACCTTTATACCCAATTTCTGTTTGCATGTGGTAGATGTCCTTATTAATCTGAAATTGTTTACTAGGCAGCTGAACCTTAAGTTGTTTTTTCTAGGTCATAATGAGAACAGGGTGGGTACTAAACTACAGAGGAAAAGTTTGTTTATACCCCCCAACAATATTGATGTGATGTCATTTGAAAAATTGTGTGAGAGTGAAGTAAGGAGGTTATTTAAGATCAACAAAAGTGAGAGAGACAATCTTACTATTGATGAAAAAAGGGCCCTACATTATCTGGCAGTTAATAGAGATTTACACATAATGAAACCAGATAAGGGAGGGGGCATTGTTATTATGTCTCATTATGACTATGTGTTTAGAATGTATGAGATTCTGAATGACCCTCTTACCTATAGTATGGCTACAAAAAAATGAACTCAGTAGGGCATATGCTAAAATTGATCTTTACTTGCTTGATGCACTATTTCAGGGTGCCATTAATGCAAATTAGTTTAAATTCCTCTCTGTTGAACATCCTATTACACCGGTGATTTTTGGAACTCCCAAAATTCACAAATGCCTAAATAATCCACCATTTAGGCCAATATTTGCAGCAAGGGGCTCAAAAACAGAGCCCCTTGCTGCGTGTCTGGATGAAATGACCAAAAAGGTGGTGGGGAGGTTGAACACATTCTCAGGGATTCATGGCACTGTTTAGAGAATCTTAAAGCAATTAGAAGTTCAGGTACTTTTTCTTTCTTTACTATTGATGTGATAAACCTATTTTCCATTATACCTCATAATGAGGGGTTGGCTTTTTTCGTGAGAGTTTGGTGAGGAGTAATGGAGTTGACAAATCTTGTATAAACATTTTGGTTGACCTTATGGAACTTACACTACAGTACAATTTCCTCAGTTTTGAAGGAGAAATTTACCATCAGATTTCGGGAGTGGCTATGGGAACCAAGTGTGCTCCAGTGTTTGCCAATGTAGAGCTTCATTATTAGGAAGAGATGTTTATTTTTCCATCCCATTTTATGTCCAATATCTTACTTTATATTAGAGTTTTGGATGATATTTTGATATTGTGGAAGGGTAATAAACAAGAAGCAATGAGTTTTATGGAATTTTTGAATAACATTACATAATTTCTGAAATTTACTAGTTCTTGGCAACCTAGTAATTCTGTGTTACATTTTGATAGTTGTCATCCTTCTCATCAAAAGAATGGGGTTATCAAGGGACAGATGGTTAGACTGTCCAGACTTGTGAGTAATGATAACACCTTCAAAGAAGAGTTATATAAGTTGGTAGGGATGTTTTTAGAAAGGGGTTACCCTTTCAAACTATTATTAAAAGTTAGAAATGAGGTAGTGAGTAAGAGAAGCATGTTATTTCAGCCCATATTATGTTCTGAAATATTAAAAACACCCACAATGAGAGATCTGGATAATGTGGGTGTAATAGTTTTGAGGTACATCCACTTGGCTCCATCTTTAATGGCAACCATTAACAATGCATAACAGATGGGTCTTAATGAAGCAAGTAAGGCTATTCTAGGATCTTAGCCAAGGATCATCTTTAGTAGAGGAAGAAATATTAAAAATATACTTGAAGGTCCCAAATTAAACAAACAGGTGTCCATCATGTATAAATGTGGAGCATGCAAATATTGCAAATTTGTTAATGATGGACCCTATGTTTCAGTTGTTGGGTATGATTGTACTTTATCTTGTCCTGGTAGGTGCTGTTGGAACACTACTATGTTACTATATATTGCCACATGCACCAGCTGACAAAGTTTCTATGTGGGAAAAATAACACGTAGATTAAAGGACAGAATTGCTTAACATATGAGGGCAATCTTCTTCTTCTTCTCCCGGTTAGGGGTCGCCACAGCGGATCACCTTGTCCGCTCATGATTGGCAGTGGAGTTTTACGGGGTCGGGTTGCCAGTCCGGCGCCCAACCTTCCACAGAAGGCACACACATGCACACCTAGGGCCAATTTAGAGTGTCCAATCCACCTACAGCATGTCTTTGGGATGTGGGAGGAAACCGGAGTACCTGGAGGAAACCCACGCGGCCACAGGGAGGACATGCAGACTCTACACAGAAGGCACCCCAACCGAGGATCGAACCGGAGAACCTCTTGCTGTGAGGTGGCAACGCTAACCGCTGCACCACCGTGGCCATCGCTGAACATATGAGGGCAATAAAATCTAAAAATACACATAATGCTTTATATACTCATAGCATATTATGTGTTAACTTTAAGAAATTAATTTTCTTTGTGATAGACCGGGTGTTGCCAAATGAAAGGGGTGGTGATGTTAAACTGAAGGTTGAAAATATGGAGATCAAATGGCAATTTAGGCTTAATGCCACATCCCCCCCCCCCCCCAGGGTTAAACAACAATATAGCAGTACTACCAGTACTAAAATATAGAGCAATGTCTTTATAACAATGTTGATTACTATGCTGGACTGGTCATTAATGTATATATGCTTTTTACAGGTTATGTTTTTTTAGTTGAACAAAAAGTTTTTTATATAAAATATTTTTTTAGAATATATTATTTTTAAAATTATAGAATTCTATTATTAACATTTATCAATTCATATTCAGATAAGTGTATATGTCCTTGTGTAGTTGACTAGTGAAGTATGATGTTAAGTTATGATTGGTTAGATCTGATGTCAAATTATTTAAATGAGGGTTTTTTTACTTCCCATACAGTTCTGATGAAGCCATTTGTTGTTGGTGAAAGCGCTTAGTTGATGGGACTTTTTTGTTTCTCATCGTGACATTAAAGTGGAGTCTTCTGTTTGTCTTCAGGTTTTTTTTTAAGAAGTGTTACTGGTTTTACCCTTATTGGGCTTTCTTTTTGTACTTTCAAATGTTGTTTTGACAATTTCCTCCACTCTACCATCATTCAATTTAAAAGTCTTTTGACAGAATGACATTTTCTATGCTCACATTTCCTACATTTCTCAATATGAGTGTATGGGAAATAGAAAATACACCCCAGGGATCACTTCGGTCTCTCTGCTGGACAGTGGCAGAGGAAAATAACTTTCTTGGGTGGCGTAAGCTATGGGACCTTGCTGGCTAGGCTTACGTAGGCCCTTGGGCCAATTAGCCTAGTACCTACCTATGAACCTATGAACCTATGTACCATTTTATGCTAACTGCAGCTTATTTTACTCTTTAGGGTTAAGTACCAAGATCTTATGCCTGAATGTAAATCTGAAAGCACTTTGTCAGTGGTCATACCTGACCTTTAGATATAGTTGTAAATGGGCCATATGCTAATCTTCTGGTCCTTTGAGGTTTCTAATTCTTGTTCTGATGCTTAGGCTATTCTCCACACCAATATCTTCAAGGAAAACCGCTTCATACTCCTAATGGTCTTGAGTTAGACCCCACATCCAATGGCCATGCAGTCATTGTTATGCTGACAAGCCTGCTGATTCCTGGGAATCATCTAAAGAGAAGGTACTGTATATACTTGGCACTTTCCTTTGTGACTTGATCTATATGTGCTCTGTACAATGACTGGGGTTTTAATTAAACTAATTGACCAGACCTGTTCCTTAAATATATTATGGAATCATTCTAAGTTGTCTCACTCTGCAGTACTGATGATTATCTTCCATCTCTGCCCAGTGGAGGACAATGGTTTTCGCCTCTGACTATCTAGCAAAGTTTGTTTAAATCAGCTGCAAAATGCTATATATATATTCATAACCTACCACTATTTATTGTTTATCTGAGTTGTATAAACAACTCATCCCTTCAGAATCTTCTGCCAGTATACATTTCTCACCTGTGATACTTGGGGTATTGACAAGCCCTACAAGGTATATCTTCATTTCTATTACTATTTTGGTTCCTATCTATTTTGTAAAGGTTACCTTCTAACACAGTAGTTCAATGTAGGCCAAACTGTAGATGGACATGATTTTTCTCCTGTCTTGCTTATTCAATTGCACTACTCATAAGGTTTGCTTTACTTCATCACATTCTTAGCAATGTGAATATAATACAGATTATACCTAAACCACTTCTTGTTGCACTTTATACTTAACATGGAGAAAAATACCACAGGCTGATTCTAAAAGTTCCTAACATTAAGTCTGTGGGACTAACAACTGCATGACAATGCGCTTTCTCATCCAGATTTAGGAGCCTGCCAACTGCACAGGACTTCACTGTCCTACCTTACTGATTCTACAATTCCTTGAGGGTCAGACACCATCTAACCTAATACTGTGAAGTCTCATAAGAGCTGTTTCTGCCTAAACTCTTGTAAGCTCACATTTGTCTATCTGTCCATCTATCTATCTATCTATCTATCTATCTATCTATCTATCTATCTATCTATCTATCTACTTTTATTTACCAAGATAGTCCAACTGGGATATACCATCTTTCAGCAGAGGCCTGGGGAGAAAAGCTTCACAACCAGTTTTACAAATACTGAAAATACTGACTGAAACATTTCTACAGAGACTTGAACTTCTGACCATTTTTACACATATTAATTTCTGTCATATTTACAAAGATTAAAACATTTATATACAAAGTATTTGTGATTACAAAGATGATGACAAAAATGACATGTACAGAGTGAAAACATGCAATATCTTTTTTACAATAGAGACAAACACAGTTGTTTTTATAATAGATTTGTGATCACATTGGTATTAGGAGGCCACTGTTTTATAGTAGCATGTTTTAACTAGGAAGAGGAGTATGTATAGAGTAGTGAGGAAAATGGGTGGGAAAGAGAAGACAAGAGAAAGGAAACAGTGGTAAAGTGTAGAGAAGAGAGATAAAGAGGTGTCAGAAAGCTGGCAGGTACAATACACGTGTGTGATAGTAGAGTTAATAGGATAATCTATGACTATATATGTTACACTAGATTTATTAATAAAAGTTTCTGGAGGGGTTAAGAAGGTGGATAAAGATGATGTCTGTGAATGAAAGGGGGAGAGGAAAGGGTGGTGGTAATTCTGAGATTGTGATGTGCAAGGAGAGGATTGATAAAAGAGCATTTGGAAATAAAGATTGGGCATCCTATGAAATTATCTAGAGGTGGTACAGGAGCAGAGCTAGTTATTGTTGCGATGTTTTAGTTCCACTTTGAAAATGTTTTTCTTGTTAGTAAGTCTTAGGTGAAGAGGCATGGAGTTCAATAGCTTGGTGACACGGTGAGAGCACAGAGAGTCACCGACAGAGTTATTACATTTTGTTGTGACTAGGAGGGATTTATTGCTAGCTCAGGTTTTTGCTAATTGTAAATGGTTGCAGTTGATTTCCTAGAGACGGGCATTTGTCTGGGTAGAATATTAAGCTGTTGTCAGTTAGTTATTGGGAGTAGGGCAAGTATTGTAGTAGTTACAGCCAATATAGGTCTTTTAGGGCTTTACAGTGACGTGTTGACTGGAAGGTACTAACTGCAAGTTGTATAATAGTAACCTTTCTAGCTTGTTCTTCTGTGAAAGTGCGTGGCTTTCAGAAAGCTTTGGTTGAGTGTCTTGCTTATGAGCTGTGCAGCTTGCTACAGCTGCAGCTTTCCCTAGCCCCATAAGTTCTAGCCTGGGAACTGTGTCTCCAGTTCCTGTGAGTTTAGGTTGCATGTGATTTCTGATATGCAGGAATCACTTTTCTCACAAAGGCTGCTATTATGACATCATAAGAAATTTTATCAAACACATACTCCACTGAACATCTTCCCAATCTAAGAAATTTCTGGTGAAGGGTACTTGAAATTTGGTTGTTATGTTACATCACAATAATATACCCCCTTTTACCCTATCACCCATACCTACCTCCACAGTAAAAAAATTACTCTCAAAACTAAATCCCACCACTCTCGCAGCAGATGGCCTACCCACTACTTTTCTAAAATTAGTTGCAGAATCCCTAGCCTACCCCATCTCACTTCTTATAAACCGCTCCATACAGGAAGCCTACATCCCCCAACTATGGAAAGTGTCATATATAATACCCCTACACAAAGGAGGTAACTCCTATGAACTATCAAACTACCGCCCCATTGCTATCCTATCCCCCCTTTCCAAGCTCCTGGAGAGATGCATTCACACCCAGGTGATGCATTTCTTAACCTCACATAATCTCCTCTCCCTCACACAGCATGGATTCCGCCCTAACCATAGTACAACTACTGCTCTTCTCTCCTTTACCAACCAGATTAACCAACTAAGAAACAACAACAACTTTGTATCAGCCATTTTCTTAGATCTATCTAAGACATTTGACATGGTCTCACATAACCTACTTATAGACACTCTAACCGCCATCTCCTTTACCCCCTCTGCTACTTCCTCATTTAAAAACTATCTCTGATAGAAAACAGTCAGTAAAATGGCAAGGCATACTATCTCCACTACTACCAACTACTGTAGGCATTCCATAAGGGTCAATACTAGGTCCTTTACTATTTACCATTTTCACCAACAAACTACATACCTCCACCCTGCATGCATCACTTATACAGTAAGCAGATGACTCAACCCTAATCTGCTCAGCCCCAACCATAATCACTCTTCAAAAACTTACTGAAGAATCCTTCTGCTTCGTAGAAAAATGGATTACTGATATCCACCTTATTCTAAACCCCAAAAAGAACAAACTACTTCTATTCACCCCCAACAAATACAAAACCACACCTTTTCCTTTCACCATCACCTCCAACAATGGCACATTAATCTCTCCCTCCCCACATACCAAACTACTCGGTGTTGAAATAGATCAGGATCTTAACTTCAATGTCCACATCTCTCAAACCATCAAAAAGGTTCATAAAAAATTAGGAACTTTATACAAACACAAACAGTTCCTATCAGACCAAGCACAAATCACCCTAGCCCAAACCCACCTCTTGTCTACCCTACTATATGCATCACCAATCCTAATTCACATCAGGAAAACAGACCTTGGCAAACTAGGATCATGCTACAATAAGATTGCAAAATTTGTCAATAACTCCACTTTTAGAAGTCATCAATGTCTTGCCTTAAAAACACCTACAATGGTTAGAGCTCCCTCAGCTAATTAGGTACCACCAGCTAGTGATCACCTTCAACATACTAAAGCATCCCCACAAAACGCCAGCCCTAAACCAACTACTAAACCAGTACTCAGCAAACCGTCCTCTACGCTCATCAAACAAGACCCTCCTCTGCATATCCAAAGCCAACAAGACTGCAGGGAAAGCCCTCTTCTCTCATACCATTGCTAAGGAATGGAATAAGCTCCCCCAAAATATATCCTCAGCAACATCTATCTCACTGTTCAAAAAATCACTCAAGCCACACCTCCTGCAGTCATGGCTCTGTCCTTGCATTACATAAATGCTTTCCTAAAGCCACACCTCCTGCAGTCATGGCTCTGTCCTTGCATTACATACATGCTTTCCTAAAGCCACACCTCCTGCAGTCATGGCTCTGTCCTTGCATTACATAAATGCTTTCCTAAAGCCACACCTCCTATTACATAAATGCTTTCCTAAAGCCACACCTCCTGCAGTCATTCTCTGTCCTTGTATTACATAAATGCTTTCCTAATCCCCTTCATTTCTTCCTTCTCCATTCTATCACTGCTCACTATGCCTAATACTCAGTACTTCAAAAACTCCTAGAACAGGACTACTTTCAGCTACTTTTTCCTACTATATTGCCTTCTGTGATGTCACTTCGATTGCATCAGGCAATGAGTATATCTATTGTTTTCTTTCCCTCCCAAATAACCAACATCCAAGGTCCGCTCTTAACAAATGTAAACCCACCTGGAAAGATCTTTGTATGAAGTATCTTCTTGATTGTACATATAACACTGTGTGAAACAATTTTTCTTTTCCTTCCCAAATACCAATATCCAGGGTACTCCTTGTGTAATGTAAACCTGTCTGAAAAGATCTATTGTATGCAAAATTTTTTATTATTTGAATTTTTCTGATTGTTTATATAACACTGTATAAAACTGTTGTTGTGGAGCTTTTCTCCCCGGGCTTCCGCTGTAAATGGACCTAGTTCCAGTCGGACATTCCTGGTAAACAAATGTAAAATAAAATAAAATAAAGTAAAAATGTTCTTATGTACACCTGAAACTCAGCTGTGATCTATAGAATCTCAGAGGCTGGGCTGTAAAGAGATCAGAAATAGAAAGCTGGTGTGGTACTAACCTACCAATTCCCTTAAAAGCTGTAACTGGCTTTAAAGAAAATAATGCATCACATACTCTGACTACCAAATCAATCTGTCTATGCCAGCAACATCCAAGGCAGTACCAAAAAATATAAGCAAAAAAAATATATATTTTTTAATAAAGAATGCTTTTTATTCAGTCACTCTAAAAAGTAAAAAAATAAGAAAGAAGACTGAGAACTTTGCAAAAGAAACACAGAAAACCTGATTTCAGAAAATCATTCTAGGTTGGTTTTCCTGGTTCTTGTAATGAGGTACTAGAAGAAGTAGCTGGAATCAACAAAACCAACTTTGAATGCTTTTCTGAAATCGGGTCATTTGTGTTTCTTTTGCAAAGCTTTCAGTCTTATTTTTTATGCTTTAAAACAACTGAATAAAAAGCATTCTTTATTTTAAAAAAATCATTTTTTATTTATATTTTTACTTTAAACTAAAAAAAATGGGAATTCAGCAATGCAACATCCATTGGGAAGCAGTCATTATTCCATAGACAGTACTTCAGCACCCTGGATAGCTGAATGCATTGAGGAGCATGACAGAACCACAGAGAGATAGTCACAAAGCCAATTTTAATAAAATGCATACTACTACTACTAATAATAATAATAATACAAATGCTCCAATATAGTTCACACTGCCTTCACATGGGCTTCAGGTGAATGTTCCTGTTGTGAGGAATTCTAAGCAATGCTCAGGTTTGAACTACCAGACTGATGAACAGAAGACTGCCTGGCCTGAAGTTATTCTTTCCTGCAAGATCATGCATTGCTAGCCACTACAACAAAACCCACACTATATTGTGTATCACTCCCTCAACATACAATTAATAGTAATAAATAATACTTTAAAAATAACAAAATGTACAAGTTTGGAGGATACAGTCACAGAACAAAAAGGAAAGTGAATGATTATTTAAACACCAGCGTTTGGAGAAGATAGTCTCTTCATTTACTACAAAGTTCACTAGCCTACAATAGAAGAATTATTCCAACTATTTAAGCTAGAATGATTAACAGACACACAACAGACAATTTATGTATGAATATGTGTGAAAATATAGAGCATAAGAGAGTTGATAATATGCATCTTATTCCACTATATTTCCTGGCTATAACACAGGCTTCCCTAACAAGAATGTTATCCAGCTGAATGATAGATATGCAGTATACTGCCTTAATACAGCACACACCACACACTTGCATGTTATTCTGTCAAGATCAGTATGCCTTCACACACTATGCAATGTGACAGTTTGTGCATTCTATGCATTTTTGAACCTCCCAGACATGTAACATTGCTCCTAGTATAGTTTCAGAAAAACAATAAAGCAATCATGATTTGCCCATATAGGTAAAGGCAGTCACTGCAGCTGTCAAAGTGCATACACACTTTATGCACTTCAATTAGTCAGTAAAGGTAATACAACCCAGTGCACCAACATTTGATAAATAGATGCAGGATATCCTCTTCATACGTATCCCTTCTCTATAGCTAGATAATACTGGGTTTGACATGACAGGCTAGGTAGTACACATATACCTCATGCATTAAATGCACTTGCACTGCATACAGGGAGAGGTTACACAGTGTCATGCATAATGGATGCATACTAAACACATTATGTGTTCACTTCTTGTTTGTACAAGTAAAATTGCATCCAGCACAGCATTTAACAAGTTGAATGATACTGTGAGGATTAGCAGAGTGCATGAATAAGTATTCACTAAAGACAAAGCGTTGCATCCTGTAGACACCATGGTACTCTAGAGTGAATGTTCAGTATGCCACTCACTTAAACTGACAATCATCTCTACTATGACAGATGTCACTCAATCTTCTGAGTCTAGATTTTGACAGTTCAGTGTTTTGCCCTGAACTTTCCATATTTGAAGGGTTCACTACTAAACAATCAGTAATGGTCCCTCTGTTAGTGCTCTACAAGTGATCACACCTCATTGACAGTTATACTTTTATCAACCACATTGATTCTTGCTGAATATTTTTTGTGTGCCCCAGCTCAGTGAAATTGATCACAAATCTTTTATCATAAATGCATTGTCATCATAGGTACATATGGTGCATGCAACGCTGTGACAGCTGGATGCCTTATCTGTATCTTATGGCTATTGTGTTATGCACTGCATAGCATCAGCAAACCCCAAACATTTCAAGTGTTGCAATGGGTCCTGCAGGGGAGAAGTCCTATTTTCCTGTGCAGTTAACAACATGCATGCACACACAATGTATGTGCATATATATATCATCATCAGCCCCCCCTCCTTTCCCATTTTCTACATGGGGTTGTGGTTTTGTGTTAACTGCCACCATCTCTCTCAATTCAGTGTTATGTTCCTGCCTTCTTTGGCACTCATGCTTGATTGTCGCAGATCTTCTCTCACACAATCCATCCATCTCTTTGCTGGATGTCCTCATTTCCTCTTACCTTATTCCTGTCTGTCCCAAATCTTCTTCTGCTTTTCTGCACATGTGCTCAAACCACTGTAATATGTTTTCTTTGATCTTTTCTGAAGTTGGAGCTACTTCGTCTTCTGCTCTTATGTCCTCATTTCTTTGTCTGTCCCACAGTGTGCACACTACCACCCTTCCCAGGCACTTTGTTCCTATCACCTCTAGCTTTCTCATCTGTTCTTCCTTTACTTCCCAGGTTTCTGTATCATACAGCAGTACTGGTCACACCGCTGTTTTGTACACCTTACTTTTCAGCTTTTTTGGCATTCTGTTGTCATATACTATGCTTGGCACTCTGTACCTGTTGGCTGCAGCCCTTCTGATTCTAGTTTTGACCTCTTCATTCAGACTTCCCTTCTCCTCATTCAACCTTCCCAGATACTTGAAGCTATTAACCTGCTCCACTATTTTCCCTTCTATATCAATTCTCAGCTTCTTCTGATTTCCCCAATCTGCTGCCATTAAAACTGTCTTATCTGTGCTTAGTTTCTTTCCATGTGCCTTCAGTTTTGCACTCCATTCCCTCTATACTTTGCTGATCTTCTTGCTCAGAGTCTGCCTGTAATGCCATATCATCTGCATACTGCAACTTTGACCTGTGTGCTATTGTAGTCCATCAACAATATTAACCGCAGTGGGTTCAGAGATGAACCACGGTGCACACCCACTCCCACTGGGAACCCCTCTGTGAGACCGAACACTGTTTGTACTTGAGTCACTGGGTACTTGTACATAACCTGCACTAATTCTATCAGTGCTTCCGGGAGTTCAAACTACTGCAGTACTGTCTAAATCAGCTTTCTTGGGACTTTGTTATATGCTTTCCCAAGTCTAAGAATGCCCAGTTAGACTCTTTCCTCATCTAGCTTCTTCTATCTGTCTACCTGCAAACACCAGGTAAGTTGTGCTGTATCCTGATCTGAATCCAAACTACTAATCTCCCATCTCCCATCCTCATCTACTGCCCAAATTAACTAATCTTAACTTCTCCAATGCTGCTGCTACTGCATGGTTTGCCAGCTACCTCTCTGACTGATTTCAAGCAGTGAAATGACTCTCTGCCCACTCCCCTCCTCTTCCTGTTAAAATGGGTATCCCACAAGGATCCATCCTTGGGCCACTTCTTTTTAATATCTTTACTAATTCTCTCCACTCCTCATGCCCTCTCTCAACTCTTGTCCAATACGCTGATGACTCTACATTTATCACTATTGCAGAATCACCCTCAGAACTTATCTCTACCACCCAGACTACCTTCAACTCAATTGAAAACTGGCTCTCTGAAAACCAACTAATCCTTAATCCCAAAAAAACAAGTTACTACTTTTCCTACCAATAAACTATAACCACATCAAAACCACCTTCTTGATACAGTCTGTAAACAACACCTTAGTTGCGGTAGAATCCAATACAAAGCTAATTGGAGTCATTATTGATGACCAGCTTAAATTCGACCTACATATCAACAACTGTATCAGGAAAACTCATCAGAAACTAGGACTCCTATATCACAACAAAACATTTTCACCATGGAAGCTAGGGTAAATCTCTCTCATGCTCACCTTCTACCCAGTCTACTGTATAGTTCTCAAGTCTTTACTAATCTTAACTCAACTCTCCTTGCCAAACTCAAATCAACCTACAATAAAATAGTTAGATTTGCCACTTAGCAAACATATAAGTCTCATGACTGCCTCTCACTGAAACAGATAAACTGGCTCAAACTACCTCACCACCTTCTCCTATACCAGCTCCAGATCATTCACTGTATGCTCTACCAACCTTCCTACTGCCCTGCTCTCTCAACTTTATCCTCCCAATACTCACCTGCCAGCCCTCTCTGGAGCTCCACTCAAGACCTTCTATTAACTCACAAACCAAAAACTGTGTTTGGATGTAATCTACACAGCTATAACCCCACCAAAGCTTGGAAAAGCCTCCCACTTCAAATTAGGTCTAATAAGCAAATAAAGAAATTTAAGGCCACTACCAGCGAAAACCTGAAAAGTCAGTGGACTTGCCATTGTATTGTCCCCCATAAACAATGCTCTACCAGAAGTTCCACCCACTGTCCAGTCTATAACCTATTGACTCCCTACTACAACACTGCTCAGCTCTCTGATGTGAAAATGAGATATAAATAAAATGAGTGATTTTATTGTTTTAACTATTTATGATGTTAACATGTACTTTATGCCTTCTACTAATAATTGCTATATTTCTTTATTACTGATGTATTTATCAATTTGTTATTGTATACCTTTTAGCCTATTTTTATTTTTTTCTGCCTAAAAGATTGTTGCATGTACTTAATTAAGTATAAACTATTGGAACTTTTCTCCCTGGGCCTCCGCTGAAAAAGGGCTACTTAGCTCAGTCAGACCAACCTGGTCAACAAATGTAAAATAAATAAATAAATAATTAAATAAATAAATCTTACTTTCTACTACTCAGTGTATCTGTTTACCAATCACTTCTTCCAAAATTTTCATGCAATATGAGATGAGTTTGATACCTCTGTGCTGCTCACAGTTGCAGAAGTCCCTTTTGTCTTGTACACTGGCATGAGTATGCTTATTCTCCAGTCATCTGGGACACCACTTTCTCTCCACACTGCTATGTGTACCCTCAGGAGCGATTTCTCTTCTATCTCATCCAGTATCTTTATCATATCTGCTGTGACCTCATCTGAGTCTGCTGCTGTCCTTGACTTCATTTTCTTTAGTGCTATTCTTACTTCTAGGGTGCGCATCTCTTCTTGTCTTATTGTAGGCCATGTCTAGGGCTGTAAAGCTTCTGTGGGGTTTTCTTCATTCAGACGTTGCTGGAAGTACTCTTTCCATCTGCCTTTGATGTCCTGTGGACTGGTGAGTAGGTTGCTGCTGGCATCAAAACCAAGTCCAAGGTACTCAGGAAAGATACCACCAGAAGCACTGATCCAGTTGAAGCAGTTTTAATAAAAAATAAACCTTACATAATCTTACATTAACCATACTCAGATATACCTGCTGCTCAGGCTGCTGCAGAGAGATTGACCTACTGCCAGCTGTGATATTGAGAAAAGATAAGTGTTTATTCTCAATTTTTGTCTGCATTTTGATTTAATATCTCTGTAATCTGTACAACTGTACTTCTTCTTCTTCTTGTGTGTTATAGATGTATATCTCTTAGTGTTGACTTCAGTTGTAGTGAAATCCTTTGTCTGGAGGCCTTGTCTGTTTTCTTAGTGGCAGTAAGTTTTCTGAACTAGTTTCATCTGGCGAAAGTATTCCTGCATCTGTATTGTTTGGTTTCTGTCCTGTGTTTTAAATCAGATATACCTGTTGCTCAGGCTGCTGCAGAGAGATTGATCTACTGCCAGCTGTGATATTGAGAAAAGTTAAGTGTTTATTCTCATTTTTGTCTGCATTTTGATTTAATATCTCTGTAATGTGCAGTGGTTAGCATTGCTGCCTCACAGCAAGAGGTTCTCTGGTTCGATTCTCGGCTAGGGTGCCTTCTGTGCGGAGTCTGCATGTCCTCCCTGTGTTCGTGTGAGTTTCCTCCGGATGCTCCAGTTTCCTCCCACATCCCAAAGACATGCAGTAGGTGGATTGGACACTCTAAATTGGCCCTAGGTGTGAGTGTGTGCATGTGTGTACCTTCTGTGGAAGGTTGGGCACCGGGCTGGCAACTCGACATTGTAAAAACTCCACTGCCAATCATGAGCAGACAGATGATCCACTGTGGCGACCCCTAACCGGGAAAAGCCAAAAAGAAGAAGATCTCTGTAATCTATCCAACTGTAGTTATTCTTCTTCTTGTGTGTTATAGCTGTAGATCTCTTAGTGTTGACCTCAGTTGTAGTGAAATCCTTTGTCTGGAGGCCTTGTCTGTTTTCTTAGTGGCAGTAAGTTTTCAGAACTAGTTTCATCCGACCAAAGTATTCTTGCATCTGTATTGTTTGGTTTCTGTCCTGTGTTTTAAATCAGATATACCTGTTGCTCAGGCTGCTGCACCTGTTACTCAGGCTGCTGCAGAGAGATTAACCTACTGCCAACTGTGATATTGAGAAAAGCTAAAGTGTTTATTCTCATTTTGTCTGCATTTTGATTTAATATCTCTGTAATCTGTACAACTGTACTTATTCTTCTTCTTGTGTGTTATAGCTGTATATCTCTTAGTGTTGACCTCAGTTGTAGTGAAATCCTTTGTCTGGAGGCCTTGTCTGTTTTCTTAGTGGCAGTAAGTTTTTAGAACTAGTTTCATCCGGCCAAAGTATTCCTTCATCTGTATTGTTTGGTTTCTGTCCTGTGTTTTAAATCAGATATACCTGTTGCTCAGGCTGCTGCAGAGAGATTGACCTACTGCCAGCTGTGATATTGAAAAAAGTTAAGTGTTTATTCCCATTTTTTGTCTGCATTTTGATTTACTATCTCTGTAATCTGTACAACTGTACTTATTCTTCTTCTTGTTTGTCCTCACCCACCCTCACTGTTCTTGTTTTGGTGTTAAGGTGTCGGTGGCTCTGGAATTGCCCACCCCTCCTGTAAGTCTGTATTTGAACACTCCTCCTGAGTCCATCTCATTTGCTTACTTAACTGAATACAGTGACATCATATTCTGAGTCTAGTGTTCACTCTACATAATACAGCGAGAAGATTTGAGAAGGCCAACCCACTTAGGTTCTTCCTTCCTCTCTCCTTGCATTTTACTAACAAAAAAAAATTCATCTGATTTTACTGTATTTGTGTTTCCTCCTACTTTATTTTGCTTTTACCTCTTCTTAAAAGTACTCAGTTTTATTTATTCTGTTGCACTTATTGCTGCTTGGTAGTAGCCTAATTAAATTGTAACTGTTATTCTAAGTCTTTTGTTTTAAGCACTTGGGCTTCATACCGATTGTTTTACATTAAGAAGGTTTGTGGTCTGCACTGTTGTGGCAGGACATGTAGCTTGCATCCTTCTGAGCTGGGAATTGCTGATTGAAAGCTCAATGTCTGCTATTCTAAAAGTGTATTAGTTCTGGTTTAAGCACTTAGGCTTCAGGGCAGTTATTCTACATTAAGAAGGTTTGTGGTCTGCACACTTGTGGGAGGAGAGGCTGGATTCTGCCCTTCTGAGCTGGGAATTTCTGGTCACAGGCTTATTGTGCCTGCTTATTCGAACTGTTTCTTTCTGAAATTGGTGTGCCTTGTTGCTGTAGCATAGGACTAGATTTAGGTCTGCTGAATCTAGCTTTGTTTGTATAACTTGAGCACTGATCCAGGCCATCTTTTTTGGAAAAGTTTCCCCTGCACCCTAGTAGTGGGAGTGTGCAGTTAGAACTTGTCGGATTGAAGACTGCTGGAACAGGGCTCAGTTTTGAGTTTTTTTCTGGTTAATTGGGTAACTTGTTTAAAACAGATTGTTCGTTTTCTATTGTTTTATCTATCTATCTATCTATATATATATATATATATATATATATATATATATATATATATATATATATATATATATTGCACTTTATTCATCTGCTTTTACTGTATTTGTGTTTCTTTTTACTTTATTACTAGGGGCATTGACTACAACTCTGAACTGAGATATATAACAATAAGCATCGTTTTATGCGCATTTAAAGTGTTTTTTTTATTGTATCTGCTTTATTTTCTAAAAAAAAATATATATATATATATATATATATATATATATATATATATATATATATATATATATTTGTTCCCCGCCATTCTAAGCTAGTATAGTCCAGTTTTCAGGTTAGTGCTGAATTCAGGACTGAGTTACAAATCTCCATGTTTGCCCATACCTTACTTGGATAGAAGGAAGTTTCTCTGTTCACCTGTGAGAGAGGGGAGCTTTGAGCAGCCTATCTGTCCCTGGAGGAGTGGTTTCCGCCCGGAAAGTAGTAGTTTTTTGCCATTTTGGGCTAATTTCTATCTCTTTCATTTCCCTGCTATAAAAAGCACATTTGCCAGGTTTTGAGCGCCGGTCAGCTCCAGTTAGCTAGGGTATAACTATTCCCGGCTCCACAAAGTCTCCTCTTAAATTTTTCCCTTGGAACTAGACAAACTTTCAACTTAAGCACTCAAGCCATTCATTTCTTAGCATGGCACTTGCTCAAAACTCATAGCAAGCACTTATAAACCCTAGCACTACATATTCGACCATACCAGCCATTCAGTAAAACAGTTCACTGTACCTATCCAGGCATGTCCAAAGGGCAGTTTCAGGTGTACTCTCCAGTCCAACTGGTGAATCCCGGCATTTTGAGGCAATGTTACAACTGCTTCATGTACACAGACAACCATCTCCTCCCACCACCAAACACTAATACATGTGAGAGATGCAATTATAAAGCCAAACTGGAGGCTAAGCTCTCTCAAACCATGACTGGATCAGCCAGTCAAGAGGAGAAGGGAAATACTGGCATCATACCACCAGTCTCACACAGACCATTAAACCAGCACAGGCAAAAAACACATGTAAATACACAAAAACATACTAAGAGGCTCTAAATAAAAATCTTTAAAACCAACAGAGATCTCCAAAGCAGATATCCAAACAACCTCCACCCCCCAACACAAACCATGAAACACTTACTTCACAAAACAAGTGCCCACGCAATCACAGCCCTCAAGGAAAAATAACATACCCAACATACTAGTAATTGGTGACTCTATAGTCAGGCACACTGATGTCCCACTCACTAGGCTGAATAAGGAGAAGGTTACTGTTAGCTGCCTGTTGGGTACCAGGATCCGCCACATAACACAAGCACTCAGGTCACTCCAGAACAAGTACAAATATGACTCTGTCATTGTCCATGTTGGTCTGAATGACCTGAGCCATACCTCCCTGGACTACATGAAAATAGACATGGACGAGCTCTCTGATCATGTAGCCCAGGCCGGTATGACCCTGACCCTGAGTTACATCCTGCCCTCACCAAGAATGATACCACGGTATAAAGAAAAAATGATAAATTTCAACTACTGGCTAAGTTTCTGGTTTCATTCAAAGGGGATCCAGTGTCTGTCTGCCTGAGATGACATGCTCAACAAGCCACACTGATTCACTAGAGACTGCTTACACCTGTCACCCTTAGGCTTTTGAATACTGGCCAAGGCTCTTGCCACCCTCATAGTGCCTTTTTTAGGCAAGGATCAAAAGACAAACCCACCGCTGTAAATAGCACAAGTAACAACAATCTGAGGCTAATACTACTCAATGCCAGAAGTCTAAACCTCAAAATGCATGCACGCGACGCACTCCTCAGTATGGAGAAAATCTATATATGTACACTAACAGAAACCTGGTTTAAGGCTCCAGAGAGCACCCCAACACTACCAGGCTACAATTCATACCATACATTTCGGACACAGAACCTGGACCGAAAACAAATGGTGGGGGAGTATCCATATTTATCAAGGATACCTACACCTCCAGGTTGGTGGTACAGCACAATGCTTCAGAGATTATCTACATGCAACTAACAATGAGCAAAACTCCAGTTCAAATTATTGCTTGCTACAGATCACACACCATGTCCCAGGACACCAATTCTGCATTTCTGGAAACACTGGGCAACATAAAGGTGCTACCAAGCACCCTAATATTTGGTGATTTCAACTACCCAAACATTAACTAGGAGAACTACTCAATTACTAACTCCCTTTCCCAACATTTCCTAGAATTTATAAATTCAAATGCCCTGGAACAACTGGTCAAAACTCCCACCAGAGGTGACAACATATTGGACCTGGTCATCACCAACATGGGCGACCGGTGTTCCACACCAGAGTTCAACCCCTCGCTGGATAGATCTGACCATAAACAAATCAATTTGGATATCCACATTCTGCCCCATGTTACTTAAGATGAAGGTGGAAAGTTTCAAAGCCCCCATGCTAAAGGATAACGCTGTCCAAGCTACAAAATCCTTTACTAATGCATTCTACGGGCACCTACAAGAATGCATGGATCATGCTATTCCAAGCAAAACCAAGACTCACTCCTACAAGAAAAGGAAACCAATCTGGTGGACCCCTGCCATAAACAAGCTTTACAATAGAAGGAGGAAACTAGTGCAGAAAAGAATAAAATCCCAAGAAGGGAAGACATCCCTTATCAGTATCAGCAAGAAACTACGATCCCTCATAAAATCGTCCAAGGCCAGCTTTGAAAGAAAACTTGTCAAGTACTCCAAAGATAACCACAAGGCATTCTTTAGCTATGTCATGAATCTAAGTGGCAATGCTCAGATCTGCTCATAGTTTGTGCAGAATGGCATAAAATACACTGAACCAACCGATATTGCCAACATCCTGGCAGACAGGTTCAGTGCAAACTTCACCCACCTTTCACCCCCAAAAGGGTCCATAACCATACCAGAAGAATGTAGACCCCCTGAAATCACAGACACTAAGGTTAAAATAGCCCTCTATAAAGCCCAAAACAGAGCATCAATGGGACCGGACTATGTCCCAGGCTGCGTCCTACACGAGCTCAAAGATTAACTAACCCCTCACCTAAATACAGTGTTCAAACTCAGCTTCTCCACAGGCTACATACTCATAGAGTGGTGCACAGCAATGGTTATTCCGCTCCACAAATGTGGAGCCACAGCAGGCCCCAGGAACTATCTCCCTATAAGCCTGACTACCTTGGTTTGCAAGGCTATGGAGCACATCATCATGGAACTCATTAACAGAGACATTGGGAACCTCCAAACACTGGACCCTAACCAGTCTGGCTTTGTTAAGGGCAGATCATGTCTCCTAAACCTGCGGGCTTCTTTGAGACAGTTACCAAGGCTATAGATGAGGGAAAGGTGGTACACACAGCCTACCTAGACCTCGCAAAGGCCTTCAACACCATTCCTCATTTTGGTATTATAGACAAGCTCACCAGCCTGAACATAAACCCCTATGTCACAAGATGGGTTGCCAATTGGCTCATGGACAGAACCCACAGGGTGAGAGTTGTGGGAGCTAGGTCTGACTCTAAACCGGTTACAAGCGGCATTCCCCAGGGCTCAGTCCTAGGACCCCTCCTGTTCAGCATATACTTCTCAGAGGTACAGACAAGCACAGGAGGACTATGGCTGACCAAGTTCGCAGACGACTGCAAACTAGGGGCTATAATTGACTCACTGGCTGACACAGACATCGTCCAAAAGGGTCTCACTGAGACGGATAACTGGTGTCAAAATCATGGCCTCAAGCTAAATGCCAAAAAGTGCATAGTTATTCCCTTTGGAAATAAGAAAGTACCCACAAACTACCACATAGGTGGTAGTCCCCTAAATACAGAAAACGTAATAAGGGATCTGGGGGCCCAAATAGATAGTAATCTCTCCTTTGATAATCACATTGCCAAAGTGGCTAGAAAATCCTTCTATGTGGCCCACCTAATTGTGAAAGGGTTTGCATCCAGATCAAAAGAGGTCATTGTGCCCCTCTTCTCATCACTCATCAGACCCATCATAGAGTACAACGCCCCATTTGGGATGTACCTTACAACACACCTGCAACAGCTGGAAAGAAATCAGAAGTACCTCACCAAGAAGATCACTGGCCTCAAACAGATGCCCTATGCCCTATGCAACTGAAGAAACTCCAGCTGTACCCAGTTGCATACCACCTGATCAGAGGTGATCTCTGCCTGACATACAAGGCCATGTCCATCCCAGATTTGATGGACATGCTCCACCTAAAGAAAACCATATCCCCTCGAGCCATACGCTCTAGGGATCTAAACCTCACCACAACAATAAATAGGACATGCTGGATGGATAGATTCCTATCCCAGAGACTTCCCATGCTTTAGAACAGGATTCCAATCTACATTAGGCAGAGCTCCTTGTTAGCACTCTTCAAGAGAAACCTTGACAAGTGGATGGGAAACAGAAAGTTTACCCTGGGGATCACTTCAGTTGCTCTGCTGGACAGAGGCACTGGGAACTAATCTAAGGGGGCAGCGAAAGCCAACACATTCCGGCTAGGCTTATAAATGCCTTTGGGCAGATAGCCTCGTACCTACCTATGAACCTATGAACATAAACACATATACTTTAAAACAACAGCATTTTTGTTTCTACCAAGTAGACTTCACCAGATATGGATAGACAACTACAATAATGCTTTTATACCCTTCTAAAACACAAGTTAGCCAATATAATTAAACAAGTAGTTAAAAAAGCTAATTATCATAAAATTCATAAATATTCATGACCTTGTGAAGTCTCTAGACAGTGTAAAACATTTACTTTAAAAAAATATATATAACATTTTATTAAAAAAATAAATATTCAAGTCATAATCTCTAAAATAGTTTAAAACACATTTCAAAATATATAAAATGCACTAATTGATTTGTTTAATCTTAAAATAAGTTTGTCATAAAAGCTTCCTGCATGATGAAAAGCTAAAAGGCAGTATTGTAATAATTAGGTTCCCTCTAGTGGTCAAAGTTTGAATCACATTTTCAGTTAAAAAACACATTTAATCCAGAAAAAAATCCAGTATACCTCAAATTTTACATAAGTTTAGATAAAAATAACTTTATTTAAAAATATATTTTATAGTTTGGCTGCTCTCATCTTCAGTACAGGGGCTAGGGGCACATTTTCATTTAAACCAGGTAGAGTGGTGGCTTGTAAAGTTATCTGCCACCATAGCTCCCTATGCACCACCTTTCTTCCTGTTGCCTCCCCTTACTTCTTTTTTCACTCCTTCCAATACAAAAGTGTAAACTTTGCTTTAGTGCATTTTAGTGGGTGCTTAAAGAGACCATTAGTTTCTTTCTTATTCTGCATATCATAGCAGTGTTTTTATATCCTTCTTTTCAATTTTCATTCAGTTTTACCTATATAGAAGGACTGATACTCTTCACACACTGCTAAATATACTAATCCACAGGATTCATAGTTAAAAAATTCCTTACTAGTTAACACTTTATTTCTACTACTTAAAAACAATTCTTCTCTATACCTACATTGTTGGCAATGGCCACATTTATAGGTGCCCTTCTTTCTTGAGCTGTATGATTTAAAACCATTTTCTATATATTTTTTCAGGTTTGGGCAGTTCTTGTACACAAATTTTAATCCATTTTTTTAGAATTCAGTCTAAGTCTGTGAGGTTTATAAACTTCTCCCATTCAAATTTAATAATATTCCTTAAAGTGCTTATACTAGCATTATACTCCAAAACCATAGCTTTACCAAAAATCCTCATTGCTGTTTTGCTCAATCTCTAGTCTCTCAACCAGGGGTTCCCCTAGTATAGGTTTAAATCTCTCATGCCTATCATCATATACTTGTTTTTTCACTTGCTCTATTAGTTTGTTTGGATAACCTCTTGCTCTGAACAAACCTTCCAAAAAATTGCATTAATTTTCAAATTCAGTATTACTAGAGGTCATCCTGCTGGCCCTTATAAATTGTCCTTTGACAATGTTCTTTTTATAATGGTATGGGTGCACACTATTAAAATATAAATATGAATTTGAAAAGGTACTTTTCCTATGCACCTTGGAATTAAACCTACCATTCTCCTTATACATTTCAATATTAAAGGTACTGAAGTGAATTCAGAAATAATGTGGTTTTGTTCAAGAAATTTAAAAATTCATGTATTTTATCAGTATTGTCAGACCACAGGACACAAATGTCATCCAAAAGTCTCCTGTACATAATCCAACAGTCCCTGTAAATAGAACCCAGGAAATATTTTTTTTCCCATTTTGCACTAAGTTTGCATAAGTTGGGACGCATGCTTCGCCCAATGCTACCTCCTTGATTTGATGGTAAAGCTAACCTTGGAAATAAATTAAGTTATATTTCAACACCAATTCCATTAAACGTAGACTCATTTCTCATTCAGTGTTAGTTCTCCATCCTCAAACATAATTCCCTTTAACATTTGCATCCCTTCTCTATGGGGAATGCTGGAGAAAAAAATCTATTACATCTATTTTAACAAACACCAAATCTTCTCTATACAAGTCATTGTTTATTTCTCTCAAGAAGTCCCAGGAGTCCCTCAATATATTCCTCCTTTTTAACCATAACCTCTTTAATTTCAAATCCACATATTTTGCTAAGGGCAAAGTATTTGAATCCTCAGCAAAGACTAATGGTCTAAGAGAGGGTCTATTTCATTTTTGTGGATTTTCGGTATTCCAAAAATCAAGGGTATTCTGGGTTTCTCCACTTTTAGATAGGATAGATAGTATGTGTTACTATCTATCAAACCTTCCATAAACATATCTATGAGCGCAGAGTCCACTCTTCTATATGAAATGTTAACTTCATTTCTTGATACTAGTGTCCATGAAACAATATTTCATTCATCTTACCTTCATAGATTAAGGTATCCATTAGCACAGTCCCCCTTCCCTTATCTGGCTTCATTTACCCTTGTTTCTCTGTCATTTCTGAGCTCATCAAGAAGACAGAGACAGCAATATGTGTAGACAGTTTAAACAGTAAATACCAGGCAGATATGTCAATATAGAGAAGAAGAAAAATTCATTAGGTTATTTCCTGACAATTACAGATCTATGCATGCTAGAAATGAGTTTTTAGTTGCTTTTTGAATTCGTCACTTTTGGTGGTAGAACAAAGGGACAATGGAAGTTTGTTCCATGACTATGCAATTGAATGACTGTAAAGTATTATTCAAATATTTTTGTTTGGATTGGTTATCTGAAGTAGGTTTTATTTTGTGCTTCTGATTTCACAATTGGGTGTGTAGGATGTAAGTATGGATGTAAGGGCAGGTGGTTTCTAGTTTGTTAAGAGACTATTTTGGAGGTTAGTAAGTATGGCAGCAGCACATAGCAGGGATGATAGAATAAATGTTTGAGCTAATATAGGTTTAGATTTGTTAAGTATATTTGTTGTTGTGGTACAAAAGACCTAGTTTTTGACTGGACTTTTTGATACAGTTTAAGATATGTACGTCAAATTTTAATTGGTTGTCTACAGTAACACCAAGCAATTTGATGTTTGAGTCAGCAGTGATAACTGTATTATCTAAGAATGAGATGGTGAAGTTTTCTTTAGCTGGACTGAGGTTTTTTGGAAGAAAAAGGAGAAGCTTGGTGTTTTGGGGGTTGAGAAGCAGAGTGTTTTCAGTTAACCATTGTTCTACTTTGTGAGAGATTGTTGACTGGCAGTGCAGAGATTTTGTATATTGTCAGAGTTGTTAATAATTGTGGAATCATTTGCATACTGTATTAAGTTAGAATGGAGGCAGGAGACATGTAGGTTATTTGTAAATATATTAAAAATTAGGGGTCCTTTGATAGAGCCCTGGGGAACCCAGATCTTAACAAGATGGAAAGGGGAGAAGGATGTTTGCCATCTGATGGACTGATACCTGTTTGAGAGGATGCTCTTAAACCAGGAGGTAGTGGAGGAAGAGAGTTGTAGGTTGGAAAGTTTGTTGAGGAGGATGGGATGGGAAATAGTATCAAATGCTTTAGATAGGTCAAGGAATAGAGCTGATATGATTTTATTATTATCTCTGACTTGGGCAATGTGCGTGAAAGATAGCAGGGCAGTTGTAGTACTGTACGAGGCTCAGAAACCATGCTGTGTGGGTGTAATTGGGTTTGCCTGTAAGATGTGATTTAGTATTTGTCGATGAATGCATTTTTCTGGCAGCTTGTATAAGGGGGATAATATGGCAATAGGCCTGTAATTTGAGGGTTCTTTAGAATTTCCTCCCTTTTAGAGGGGTATTATGAAGAATTTTTTCCAGATATCTGGTACTGTATGTTCTTGGATAGATCTACTGGATAGATCTATTGATAAGTATAGATACAAGGTATGCTACGGATCTGGATGCAAGTTTGAGAAATAATGGAGGGAGTTTTCCAGCTAATGGGGAACAGGGTTTGAGTCTGCTAAGACATGATCTGATGAAGGAAGGTGGTATGGGTGCTAGGGAATGAGGGAAGAGATGAGGTGGGAGGTGGAGTCTTAATATCGAGAGTGTATGGTTTAGTAAGCTTTTCTATTGTTTCAATGAAAAAGTTGTTAAGTAGAGTTGCAGTTAAATAACTGGTGCCAGAGCCAGTGTCAAAACTCATTGTCAAGTAATGCATAATAATATATGTTGGGAAGTTGGGTGCCTCTGGAAACTACGTCACTGATAACACATCCTTAAGAATAGACCAAGTAGTTAGGGATTGGGGAGACATATAGACGGTATCCTGTCATTCAACAATCACATGGCTATGATAATAAGGAAATCATTCTACGTTTTGCAACTTACCATCAAGGTTATGACATCTAGGTCCAAGGAAGTCATTGTTCTACTGTACTCTGGCCTCATTATACCAATCATTGAGTACAACATACCCTTTGCATGTACCTGACCAGACGCATACAACAAATGGAATATCCACTGAGGCTCCTCACAAAAAGGATGCTGGGCATAACCAACATGTGCAGGATGGATAGACTCAAAGCTCTGCAATCTTTACTTAGCATACAGGGCATCCTTGGATCCCACTTTGATTGACCTTCTTCATATCTGCAAAACAAATAACATCAGAATTACCCAATGTAGGGCCATATATATTGCTTGTCACATAAATAAGACATATTTGAGGGACAAGTATGTGTATCAGAGACTACCTTTTCTCAGGAACAAGCTTTGTACCTATGTGATGCAGAGCTGTTTCCTTACCTAATTCAAGCATAACTTGGGCCAGTGATGGGGAGTTGGAAATTCACCCCTGGTATGCCACCTAAGTCTCTATTAGACAGAAACAGATTGTAAAAGCGTGACCAGCCACAATTTAGTTTATATAATCCTGTTAGAATAATCTTAACATTCCTAAACTTGTCAGATATGTTTGTGATGCATGGCTAGGCTTAAAACAGACACTATGGTCATTAGCCTAGTATACTTGTATGCACCTATGTGAAATCATTGATGGAACCTTAAAATTTTATAAACAGATTGATTATGTAGCCTCTAAAGCAAGCTAGAAATTAGTTATGCTCTGTAGATCCAAATTCCATATAGCAGAATACTCACTAGCTACTGAGCTCATACTCTGCTTCTCCCATTACTATTACATGCCTCTGAAACTTTGACCAAAATTAAAAAAGTACAACTAAATAAAACTGAAAAATGCTACTGCAACATAACTAATTTTGCAGCAGATCTTCCACACAAAAGTCATCATTGTCATGCATTATAAAAACTAAGATAGAAAACTAGTACACTCTAATTCCAAACCAGTTTAAAGTAGTTCATAACACTCTATACAAACCTGCAAATGCCAATCATTTAAAGAATTAGTATAATATAACCCAAATAGGACATTAATGCAACTTACCCAAATCAGACTGTTAAAATTAAAGCCACAGACCACCATGCAGCTGCATACACTCCACTACTCTTGGAAAATATTTGGGTGCTTTTCCAGTTGATAAGCACACTAGTACAAAATACAAAGATTGGACGAAAAATCTAACCAGCATCTTCACAACATACGGAAATGTCCTATATAGAATAAAAAAAATTAACAGCATTGTCCCCTCCTCTCCAACTTCATCTAACAACCATACATTATATATATATATACATATAGGTTCATAGGTTCATAGGTTCATACTAGGCTATCTGCCCTGGGGCAATTATAAGCCTAGCCCAATTCTGTATGGCTTACGCCACCCCTTGATTTGAGTATACTGTGCCCTTTTTAAGGTTTAGTTTACTGTGCCTCTGTCTAATAGTGACACGGGAGTAATCCCTGGGACAAACCTACGATCCTCCATCCACTTATCGAGATACTTCTTGAAGAGATTTAGTGAGGTGCTCTGCCTCACATGAACTGGAATTCTATTCTAGAGCAAAGGGAGCCTCTGGGTTATGAATCTGCCCCTCCAGCAAGTTCTATTTATTTCTGTGCTGAGGTTCAAGTCCCTCGAGCGTGTGGCTCTAAGGGATTTAGATTTACTGAGGTGGAGCATGTCCATTAATTCTGGATTTGACATAGCTTTGTATGTCAGGCATAGATCGCCTCGAAGTAGGCGGTATGCAACTGAGTAGAGCTGGAGTTTTTTTAACTGAGCAGCATATGGCATCTGTTTGAGACCCTTGATCCTCTTGGTGAGATACTTTTGGGGTCTTTCTAATTGCTGCAGGTGTCGGGTAAGGTACATCCCAAAAGGGGCATTGTATTCTATGATGGGCCTGATGAGGGATGAATAAAAGGGCACGATTACCTCTCTTGATCTAGATGTGAAACCCTTCATGATGAGGTGGGCTATGTAGAAGGTCTTTCTAACCACTTTGGCAATGTGGTTTTCAAAGGAGAGATTGCTATCAACTTGGGTCCCCAGGTCCCTAATAACTTTCTCTGTACTTAATGGGTTTCCGCCTATGTGGTAATTTGTGGGCACATTGTTTTTGCCAAAGGGTATGACTATACATGTTTTGGCATTTAGCGTTAAACCATGGTGCTGGCACCAGTTATCTGTCTCTGTGAGACCTTTTTGAAGGATGTTTGTGTCAGCTGGAGAGTTGATTATGGAGCCCAGTTTGCAGTCGTCTGTGAACTTGGTGAGCCACAGTCCTCCCACGTTTGCCTGTACCTCGGAAAAGTATAAACCGAACAAGAGTGGTCCCAGGACAGAACCCTGTGGGACACCACTTGTGACCGGTTTCGAGTCTGACATGGCTCCAGCAACTCTCACTCTGTGGGTTCTGTCTTTGAGCCAGTTTGCAACCCATCTTGTGACATAGGGGTTTATATTTAAGCTGGATAGCTTATCTATGATGCCCGAGTGGGGTATTGTGTCAAATGCCTTTGCAAGGTCCAGATAGGCTGTGTGGACTACCTTCCCTTCATCTATGGCTTTGGTGACTTTTTCAAAGAAGTCAACCAGGTTCAAAAGGCAGGATCTGTCCTTGACAAAGCCAAACTGGGTAGGATCTAGTGTCTGTAGGTCCCCAATGTCTTTGTTTATGAGCTCCATGATGATTCTCTCCATAGTCTTGCAGACTAAGCTAGTCAGGCTTATGGGGCGATAGTTTCCAGGGTCCGTAGAGGCTCCACCTTTGTGGAGTGGAACCACTGTTGCTGTACTCCATTCTGTGGGCACATATCCTGTAGTGAGGCTGAGATTGCATAGCTGTTTTGTCTGAGGGATTAGTTCCTCTTGTAGTTCATGTAGGACGCAACCTGGGATGCCATCTGGTCCCATGGAAGCAGTATTTTTTGCTTTGGAGAGGGCAGCCTTCACCTGAGCATCTGAGATGTTTTGGGAGGCAGCGCTCTGCCGGTATAGATACTTGCTCTTTTGGGGGGGGGGGGGTTTGCACCGAACCTGTCTGCCAGGATATTGGTGATGTCTGTGGGTTCAGTGTATTTTTTGTCATTTAGAATCAACTCAGAACAAGTCTGGGAGTTGCATCCCAGGTTTCTAACATAACTGAAAAAAGCCTTATGATTGTCTTTGGTGTCCTGTGCAATTTTTCTCTCAAAGCTGGCCTTGGGGGATTTTATGAGGCAACGTAATTTTTTGCTAGTGCTGATCAGAGATGCCTTCCCTATTAGGGATTTTGCTCTATCATGTAGTAGCTTCATCCTTCTGTTGTACAGTTTATTTATGGCAGTGGTCCATCAGACTGGACGCCTGCCTTTGGATGATTGGGTCTTGGTTTTGTTTGGCATAGCATGATCCATGCATTCCTGGAGATGTCCATAGAATGCATTTATATAGGATTCTGCAGTTTGGGCTGTAGTTTCCACTGGCCCTGGGGCCTTGAAGGATTTCACTTCAGTTATGAGTAGTGAGAAGTTTGCTTTTGAGAAGTTTTTCACTGTGGTTTTCTGGGCTGGGGGTGGGGTTGGGATGTGGACATCCAGTGAAATTAATTTATGGTCTGATCTTACCAATGAGGGATATACTTCTGGTGTGGAGCATAGAGTCCCCCTGTTGGTAATGATCAGGACTAGTATGTTGTCCCCTCTTGTGGGAGTGGTGACTAGTTGTTCCATAGCATTTGAGTTTATAATTTCCAGGAATCTTTGGGCTAAGGTGCTGGGGCTTGAGTAGTGCTCCCAGTCAATGTTTGGGTAGTTGAAGTTGCCCAATATAATGGTGGTCGGAGAGATCTTCATGTTCTCCAATGTTTTCAGGAAGGCCGAATGGGATTCCTGACTTTGAGAGGGTGGTCTGTAGGATGCTATAAACTGAAAAGCAGTCTTGCCCACTGTTAGTTGCACATGGATGGTCTCCGATACTTCGTGCAATGCCACTAACCTGGAGGTGTGGATATCCTTGATAAATATGGAAACTCCCCCTCCTTTTGTGGTTCAGTCCGGGTTTTGGGGCCGAAAAGCATGATACGAGGTATAGCCTGGTAGTGCTGGGGTGATCTCTGGAGCCTTGAACCAGGTTTCTGTCACTGCACAGATATAGATGTTCTCCACACTGAGGAGAGCTTCGAGTGCATGCATCTTGAGGTTAAGACTTCTGGCATTTAGCAGCATTACCCTTAATTTCTTGTTCCTTGTGCTGTCTATGGGGGTGGGTTTGACTTTTGAGCCTTGCCTAAAAAAAAATATATATATATATATATATATATATATATATATATATATATATACATATATATATATATATATATATATATATATATATATATATCTTATAAACACATTTATTCTTATGTCGTCCACAAATACGTATTGCCTATCTCTATTTGGATTAACAAGTAATTATCACCTGACTCTCTCTACTTCTCCCACATCTCCTGTCCTCATAACCCCTGTTTCATTAATACTCACTACTATGGATGAACTCATTTGACATGTGTCACAGTAAATATTCTAGAAAATGTAGATTCTGTAATACGAAAAAAACTACCATTACATGTTTGTGTATATTTACCTTTGTATATGCTGCGGCAATCAGTAATGTTTATTTATTTCGTTTACTATGCCAAATAAACTATTATAATGTATACAATACTAGTTATTAGATTTTTTGTGTTATTGTTATCTATGGAGTTTTCTCCTTGGAAATCTGTTAAAAAGGTACTTTTATTTCAGTCAGATTATCCTGGTTAATAAATGGAAATAAATAAGTAAGTACATACTGCTGTTATTTTCAGTTCATTTATAGTGTTGACCTTTCCTGTGGTGATTTTTTACTCTTTGGTGATTTTTCTTGAGAGATTCCCTTTAATAGGCAAATTGCAATTTATTTTAAGGATTTAGTTTATTTTTTCCTTTAGAGTTTATCTATATGGGTAGACCAAGGAGTGCTTTATTACTAGATTCCCTAACATATCTTATCAGGGAATGTTTACTCTATACATATTAATAAATGCAAGTGAAACTCTGAGGTACAGATGATGGTTGTGGCTGCATGGGGCGGGGGGTACAGGTATTGCAATGAAGTTTTAAAAGTTCATTATGGAGTTATGATTGGTTTGCTTTTGCAAAGTGCTTAAACACAGAAGTATATGATAAGAAGGTGTTTGTGGTCTTGACAGAGAAGATTGTTGCTGTATGACCAGATTTGACCAGGTGTGTAGACACAATATGTGAGATATAGAGTGGAGCTGTATTTGTTTGAACATGATCAGGAATATTAGGACTTCTTGTGGGCATGTTGTCTGTTTTTTCAAGGAAGTCTATTTTTGGTTGGTCAAGGAATCATTAGGCATGCTTACCATTCATGTTGTGTCTTCTCTCAAACAGTTGGGCAATGAAAATCTCCAATCATAGAGGCACTGTGATTTATGGGAAATTCAGCTAGCATATTTAGAACTTTTTTTGGTCATCAGGGGGACTTGGATGTTGTTCCAAGGCAGGCTAGGAAGTTGTATTTTTTCAAGTTTAGACCAATTTGGATTTCAGTAAGTTCTTTTTGAGGTTCATGAGGAGTCTGCCTGAAGACAGGAGGGTCTGTTACAAATACTGGTAAACCCTGAAAGTTTCTTACCCATGTGAAAATATTGCTGGTGCTGACCTGAGCCCTTGTATTCAGAAAGAGTTGTCTTTGCAATAAAACTACATATCTGTTACTACACAAATATGTTATAAAGATGTGTCTGGAGCATTTCTCCCCAAGCCTCCGCTTCATTCCAAGTCAGACTATCCTGGTAGACAAAGGTTAAATAAATAAATGGATCTGTTCAAGTTGTAGGAGAACCTCAGGATCAGACAGCATATTGACTTTTGGCTTTGAGTAGAGCCACCTTTATATTTTAGAAGTGAGATCAAGAGCAGTGTTTTCTTTTTTTTTTTTAAGATGTTCAAAAGACAGTCTTTCAATAAAAAAACTCTGTTGGCACAGCAAATGCTTTTGGCAGTATGTGGAGACCATGACATAAAAGGCACAGGCCATCCTTTTTAAGCAAGTAGACCTGTTAAACATCTAGGCATAAATTGACACATGCCAGAACTTCCCCACCTCAAGAAATTCACTAATATTCACTCCACAAGGGGGGATCCACCTTAGATCCCAGGGACTACCGCCCTATCAGTCTGACGAGCCTGATCTGCAAGGCCATGGAATGTATTATCATGGAACTTATAAACAAAGACATTGGCAACCTTCAAACACTGGACCCCACACAGTTTGGGTTCGTGAAGGGCTGATCTTATCTCCTGAACCTGATTGACTTCTTCTAATCAGTCTCCAGAGCTGTGGGCGAGGGTAATGTGGTCCACACAGCCTATCTGGACCTCTCCAAGGCCTTTGACACCATTCCCCCACTCTGGAATCATAGATAGACTTACTAAGCTGGGCATTAATCCCTACATCACTCGATGGGTTGCCAACTGGCTTACTGACAGAACCCACACTGTAAAAGTAGCTGACTCCAAATCCAGCTCCAGACAAGTGACAAGTGGAGTACCTCAGGGTTCAGTCCTGGGACCTCTCTTGTTTGGCATCAAATTCTCTGAAGTACAGGCCAACACTAAGGGACTCTGGCTAATAAAGTTTGCAGATGACTGCAAACTGGGAGCGTACTGAATCCCCAAATGATGTGGATACTCTACAAAAGGGCCTTACCAAAACAGATGCTTGGTGCCAGAGCCATGGGCTCAAGCTCAATGCCAAGAAATGTATAGTTATCCCCTTTGGGAAAAACATGCACCCATGAATTATCACATAGGTGGCAGTACACTAAACACTGAAAGTGTGATAAGAGACTTAGGGACACAGGTGGACAGTGGTCTCACCTTCGATAACCAAATTGCCACAACAGTCAGGAAATCCTTCTATGTGGCACATCTCATCACTACGGGCTTTTCATCCAGAAAAAAGGAGGACATTGTCCTACTGTACTAATTAGACCCATTATAGAATACAATGCCCCGTTTGGTATGTACCTCTCAAGACAACTGCAACAACTGAAAAGGCTGCAGAAATACCTCACTAAAAGAATCACAGGCCTAAAGCAGATGCCCTACTCTGACCACCTTAAAAGAACTCCAGCTATACTCTGTCACATATCATCTACTCAGAGGTGATCTCTGCTTAACATACAAGGCCATGTAAAGCCCAGAGCTGTTGGACATGCTACACTTAAAGAAATCCCAATCCCTCAAAGCCACATGCTCCAGGAATCTAAACCTTGTCATCACAATAAACAAAACATGCTGGAGGGATAGGTTCTTAACCCAGAGACTCCCCGGACTCTGGAATAGACTGCCCATACATGTCAAGCAGAGCACCTCTTTGGCCCTTTTCAAAAGGAACCTTGACGATTGGATGGGGAGAAAGGAAATTCACCCCAGGGATCACGTCAGTCGCTCTGCTAGACAGGGGTCCAGGGAAGTAAATAGTGTGGGGAAAAAATAGTCAGGGAAATGTTATGGCTAGGCTTGTATAGGCCCTAGGGCCGATAGCCTAGTGCCAACCTATGAACCTACAACATAGCTATTTACTGAAGCCATTGTCATTTCTTTGAATCTGGGAAGCATTCTGGATGATGGTAGAATTTTGCTAAGGACCAAAGTTTTGTCAGTGTTGGCCAAGTGCATAGTGAGTTCCATCATGTCTGTTTGCATATCCCTTGAGGTTAAAGTCCTCAAATCATTCACACCCATATGAACCACTAGCAGATGATATTTGTATTTATCCAGTTTGAGTGATTTAAGAGCTCTCATCCCATCATGGATCCCGTCATTGTAAATACAAATGTCAACTCACCCTATATGTAATCAGTTTAGTGAGAAGAGAATATGTGTGCCCAACAATGGAGTCACTAATTGCTAAGGCATTTGCATTTTTGTGATTAGACTTGACTCATTCACTCCAATGGAGCTAAGGAAGTTTGGACTGTAACTTCCAATCGGTGGAACCAAAGCCTTTTGAGAGGATCAAATTATGTCCTCACATTTCAAACAAATGTTCATATCACTGGAACCTTAGGGGTTATGAAAGATGTATAAATGGGAATGTTTTCAGCACAAACTATACTTATAGTGATAGTATTCTTTAGGTCCTAGGTCTTAAACCAAATTGTTATAATACAAAGTAAGCACAGTAACTATTATGTTTGTCACATTTTGTAAACAACTTAAAATATCTCAGCAACCACTCAAGTTACAGACATACTGCCAGCATTTTATTCATCTAGCTGAGATCTTTCATATGAGGCTAAGAATGTCTGTCTGTGTTACTTGGGTGTTGAGATATTTAGAAAAATGTGAAAATATTTATATAAATTATTATCACGAAAACAACAGTTAATATGACTTTACCTGCACTATACAGAGGTCAAATATTAATGCAGTTGAGTTTGCCATTGAGGACGCTTTAAGATTAAATCTTTTCAAACCATCTACATAGCATGGTTTTGGAATTATTGATGCAACTATGAACAAGTAATACTTGACGCCTCGAGGCGTCAGTAGGAGTTAACTGCAAATGCACCTGGAGGTGTTACTCGGATGTAAATGAGTTAATGGAAATAGATGGTTTAGAGTCTGTGACCCTGTGAGCTACCAAAATAAGTACCTTTATATAATGTGGGTTGGGTGAGAATGTTGGTATTGTTTCATTAGTTTGAGGGTCAGGCATGTTTGTCCTGATTATAGATGTTTAGGTAGTGATTTATTAATAAACTCCAAGTATGTGGGTATGATGTATGCATGCAGAAGTAAGGAAACAAGTCTGTGTGACACCTATTGAGTACTGGAAAAAGAGAGTGCCTTCTAGGTTGTGTAATGTACTTCTGTTTCAGATTTTATCATCTCGATCAAGTAGCAGCTGATCATTAACAAACATTAAGCAGGTGTTTATATCATGTGCTAAGAGGCTTGCTACAGAAGAGGTAAAAGTAAACTGAAATTCAATACTGATGAGATTGGTTGACAGGCAAAGATTTCAACAGATCAGGGGTTAAGGTAAGTTTTAATAAACTTGGCTGATACCATAATGGTTAAAGTGTTTTTTGTTTTAAATATGATGATACATGAATTAATTAGTAGTTAAAGCAATGCATAAAGTGTACAAGTATAAGTAAAAGGACAGCTCAGTTAGGACCAGCAGTTGGAAAAAGATATTACTCTATAAAATGTGTAAATTCTTGCAGGAATATAGTATAATTATAGGGATGAGTGAAACTGTCGCATTAAATATCAGTAAAATAACAAGCAGAGATGCCATCCAGTAGTACATCAGGAGAGGCTTGGCTTGAATGCCAAACCATTTTTATATTGAGGAGATGCAAATATCATACAATATTACAGCAATGTAAAGATAGACATAATGTGTCAGTAATACAAAATGTAAAACTTTAACCTAATCTATCAGGCTGAAAGATTATCAAAGCAGAAAAAAAGTTTTTAAGTCAGCCTAAGCATTCTTAAAAATAGTACAGAAAAATTTCTCCCTGATGTTAAGGGCCTGGTATTGGAGGTAACATGATAGACCAAGGCCACTCATATGAACTGTAATATGATAGCTGTTATAAGGGTCTATATTAAATCACCAAACGCTTAAAAAACAAACGGTGATTGATCAACTCTATGTAAGCAAATGCTTACAATGTCGAAGTGTCAGAACAGTGATTTTTTTTCCAAGGGGAAAAAAATCACTGCTCCAATAACAAAAAAAAAATAAATAAAAATTAATTTCAAACATTACATTAAGTGGGGGGCTTCACCCCCCACACCCCCTACTTAAATATACCAACTCAGAGACCGCACTACAGTGTCGAAAATGGCAAAGTACCAAAGCAGCGAAGCAAATACTTTTCCACCGAAAGAATTTGCTTAACAGCTGCTTCAATATTTTACGTTTGCTGCCTTTTAAGTTTGACCAAGACGCATTCGAAAGAATGCGTCTTCGGTCTTCTAATACAGACCCTGTTATAACATACAGTGTACTGTCATATTAGTATACATGACACATAGTGGCCAGCCATATTACTACACAAGACATATAATGTACAGCCATATTAATAAATAAAGCTTTCTACTTTGCAAAACAGAATAACCCAGCCACTGGGGATGCACAAACCAGTGCATTTCTTTACGCCAGTCCTAAATCCAGATAAATGGGAAGGGTTATGTTAGGAAGGGCATCTGGTGTAAAACTTTTGCCAACTGACATATGCAGACAACAATACAGATTTCCATATCGGATCAGTCAAGGCCCAGGTTAACAACAACTGCCACCAGTACTATTAGGGAGAGAGCTAGCTGATATGATGGAAAGAAGGAAGGTTGATATATTGTGCGTGCAAGAGACCAGATGGAAGGGGAGTAAGGCCAGGTGTATAGAAGGCAGGTTCAAATTATTTATCATGCTTTGGATGGGAGAAATGTGGTGGGGTTATCCTGAAGGAACAGTGTGCAAAGAGTATTTTGGGGGCGAAAGGAGTGTCAGATAGAGTGATGTTTATGAAGCTGAAAATTGATGGTGTGATGACGAATGTTGTTAGTGCATATGTTCTGCAGGTTGGGTGTGTGATGGATGAGAAAGAAAAATTTTGGAGTGAGCTGGATGAATCAGTGGTGAATGTACCCAAGGGTGATAGAGTGGTGATTGGAGTGGATTTCAATGGGCATGTTGGTGAAGGGAACAGAGAGGATGACGAAGTGATGGGTAAGTATGGTGTTGAGAGGAATACAGTAGGTCAGATAGTAGTGGATTTTGCGAAAAAGATAGACATGGCTGTGGTGAATACATATTTTAAGAAGAGGCAGGAGCATAGGGTGATATACAAGAGTGGAGGAAGATGCACACAGGTGGATTATATGCTATGTAGGAGAGGCAGTCTGAAGGAGACTGGTGAGAATAACATGGTGATAGGGGAAAGAGTAGTTAGGCAGTATAGGATGGCGGTCTGTAGTATAATGTTGGTGATCGAGAAGCAGCGAAGGAGTGTGAGGGCAGTGCCAAGGATCAAATTGTGGAAGCTGAAAAAGGGTGAATGTAAGGTGGAGTTCAGGGAAGAGTTAAGACAGGCACTGGGTAGCAGTGAAGAGTTAGAGCTGGTAAGAACGACAGCTAGAAATGCTTGGTGTGACATCTGGACAGAGGAAAGACGACAAGGAGACCTGGTGGTGGAACAAGGAAGTACAGGAGAGTATACAGAGAAAGAGGTTGGCAAAGAAGAAGTGGGATTGTCAGAGAAATGAAGAAAGTAGACAGGAGTATATGGAGATGAGGCATATGGTGAATAGAGAGATGGCAAAGGCTAAGGATAAGGAATATGGAGAGTTGTATGAAAGGTTGTACACTAAGGAGGGAGAAAAGGGCTTGTACCAATTGACTAGACAGAGGGACTGAGCTGGGAAAGATGTGCAGCAGGTAAGAGTGATAAAGAATTATGAAGATAGGTGAAGGCTGTCAGCCTAGCCAGATAGAATTTTGTCGATAATTCTGTCATTTGTAAATATTAATGTAAGCTAAAGGTGTGTTCTCTTAAATGTGAAAAGACTGCATTGGGAATTGAACTGCAAACATTTTACAACAGTGCACTCTGCTGTAACAAAGCTGATAAGTCAATTCTTTCATGTAAAAATTCTGAGCTGATAGGTCTATGTTTTAAGGCCAGAGTTAATGGCTAGAATTTGCATTTATAAATGTCCTTTATTGCTCTGGAATCTGACCAGGTGTAAAGAATGTAAATGGAGTTTTTGTTAGGTGGGAACACCAGAGAAGTGTGAAGAATGATGTGATGTTAAGCAGCTTTGTGTTATAAATTTAAAGAGAGAATCAGAGAGCTCTGGACATTTGTCTTGAGAAAAAACAACATTACCAGGACTGCTTTGCTCTGTATGTAAGTTTATTTTAGAACTGTGTTTTCTCTTAGAAATAGTTAGGAATTAGGAAGATTAGACTAAGTGTTTTTCTGTGTTGATGTCAGAACATTTGTACTGTATTATTTTAAGTATTTCTCTGTAACCTCTGAACTCTTGAATAGCACTGTGTAGTAAAGAAGTAATGTCTTGTGTTTTTATTATTTATTATTAAATATTTTAAATCTTTCAGCTGTGGCTGTTTTATGTAGAGCTAATTTAAGCTCTAGAGTACATAGCATGTACATAGTGATACTGTACCAAATCACTCTATTAAGCCTTGACTGTTCACTTACACTTACTATTTGAATAATAATATTGCACAGTAATAATTAGACACACTTTCAGAAGGGCTTTGAATAACTGATATTAGTGGGTGGTGGCAGCTGGTACTACATTTTAGACTGGGCAGAAAAGGGGCACAGCTGTAGAACCTATTCCATCATTCCCCAGGAGTGTCTGTGTTGTTCTATATAACTATTATTTTAAAGTGTGTGTGTGTGTGTGTGTGTGTGTGTGTGTGTGTGTGTGTGTGTGTGTGTGTGTGTGTGTGTGTGTGTGTGTGTGTGTGTGTGTGTGTGTGTGTGTGTGTGTGTGTGTGTGTGTGTGTGTGTGTGTGTGTCAGCTACTGGGGCAGGGACACAAAGCACTGGTTGGACAGAGAGAGTGCTGGAGGTTTTAGCTTGTTCACTAGGCTGAGATCTGGATCCTATAACTGTGCCAGTGGGGAGTCTTATTGGGGACCTGGAGAGAAAGGGAGAAACCAGCCCCAGACTGACTGTGATCTCTGTGTTCTCTTAAGGGAAACTGTACTTTACTGTGCATGTATTTATTATCCTTTCCCTATATGGATGCCCTTCACTGGTGTTAGTGGTGAGGATTGAGGCTCCTTGATTGCTGGGCCAGTGCATGGGCATCACAAGGATAAGGAGGGAAACGTACTTACAAGCAAGGAGAGTGTGTTGAAAAGATGGAAAGAGTACTTTGAGGGGCTGATGAATGAATAGAATGAGAGAGAGAAGGTTGGATGATGCGGGGATAGTGAATCAGGAAGTGCAACAGATTTCCAAGGAGGAAGTAAGGACAACTATAAAGATGATGAAGAATGGAAAGGCTGTTGGTCCAGATGACATACCTGTGGAAGCATGGAGGTGTTTAGGAGAGGTGGCATTGTTTAATGAAATCTTGGAAGAATAAGGTGATGCACAAGATTTGAAAGTAACTACAGTTACTATGTACACTTGAATGTATTGACATATGCATCATCACAGAGATGCAGTTCGTGACCACTGAGAACAGCCCATCAATGAAGGGTTTCAACACCTACCTCACTTTCAGACCCACAACACTAGACAAAAGCAAAAATCTCACTGTTAGGCTCATGAGACAGGATAAGAACCTGGAATTCCTCTATGTCCAACTTACCATTAATAAAACCCCTTATCACATCATAGTTAATCATAGGACCACCTTCTATACCCACCTGGCCCATACCTCCTACTGGACTAGTATAGAGCTCCTTTCCATTAGGCCAAACACCATTCTCTTAGGGAATTTCAACTATCCCTTCATCAGTTAGGAGACTTATATATTCCCTAACATGTATGCCCAAAGATTTTTGAACTTCATATATATAAACTCTCTGGATCTGTTTGTCTGCACTCCAACTAGGGGAGACCAAATCCTGGACTTGGTCTTCACTAATAGATCTGTTCCCCACCAATTGTAACTTTTTCTATCGTTAGATTCATGCATGGCTTTTTACATTTGTAAGACTGTCAATTCCCTCAATAAAAAAATGTACCAGCATGACTGCAGTATCAGGAAAAATGACAACAAAAGTGCCCTGGCTAGACATGCTGGGCTGTGTGCTGGTTTTAGACAGTTGAAATTTTTAGTTTTAGAGAAAGTCAAGATTGGTGTTTTTCCTGGTAACTGGCAGAATTTTTTTACTGCAGATGTTTGATGCTTGCAGTTCTATTTCAATTGACCTTAAATTAAAAAAGGGCAAATATTCACTAAAATTACATTTTATTAGTGTGGTATTCTACATTCTGCATTTTATTTTGTATTTTTAACAGCATTTTTTATGTTAGAAATGTTTCATCAGCAGTTTTGTGGACGTTTTCTCTTTAATTTGAGGAGGAGTTTAGTACTTGTTTGGCACCTTTTTTATACATAAAAGGATTTCATGTTTGCTGTTCTTGGTTCTGAGTATGTCACTTTGTGATGAAAGCACTTAACCAATAGTTTTTTGTACTACGGTAAATAAAATGTGTTGGATTGCTCTTTGGACATTTTTACGTTTGTTTTTTTGTTACATTCATAGATCACATATCCACATCTACATGTCCCTCAAATCTTCTGAGAACAAGCCCTCAAGCTCTTTTCAAGTTCAAGAACACTGCTTCTAGGGGGCCAGATAACATGCCAAGCTGCCTCCTGACCAGCATGAAGCAGAAATTGCCAAACCTCCTGCAGAGCCTTTTCAATGTCAGTCTCAAATGGGCTTTGTGCTGAATGAATAGGGAACAGCAGCAAGCACCCCCCTGCACAAATGTGGGGCATAAGTGAACCTGGGCAATTGCAGACCCATAAGTCTAACCATCCTAATCTTTAAGGCTATGGATGAAATAATTATGGAATTAATAAATAAGGATGTACGTAATCTACAATCTTCACACCCAAGCCAGTATGGTGCAGTCAGAATCAGATCCTGCCTGCTTAAACTGGTGGTTATTGAAACAATGATTGTGGGAAAATTGGTGCACATCACATAACTAGACCTCACATAGATGTTGAACACCATCCCACACTCAGGTACTGCTGATAAACTCTCCAAGGTAAATGTTAAATCTTATATAATTCATTGGATAGAACATTGACTCACAAATTAGGATAGGTAGCTCTACCTCCTTCAGTTCAGTCCTTGGGCCACTCCTCCACTCCTGTTTGGCAACTACTTCCCAGAGTTCAAAGCTAATGTTAAGTGTTTTGGGATGACCAAGTTTGCAGATGACTGGAAACTTTGCGGAATTATAAACTCTCCAGAGGAGACCAAGATATTCCAAGAGGACCTTTCTCAAGCAAATAGCTAGTGCATACCTTCTAACCTCTAAGATCAAGAAATCTGGACACAGGCACACATAATGGGGGTCAAAAGCCCAAACATAGGGACACATTTTAAATATTGTTCTTACAAACACAGAAATTTGACAGAATAACAGGTTTTACATTAGCATGAATTTTCTGAAGGATATTATGTATTTAATAATTTTTTTGACATTTGTTTACCAGGAAAGTCCACTGGCCCACAAAGAGCCCATTTTCAGTGGAGGCCCGGGGAGAAGAGCTCCAAGACATAAACTTACAAAATGCAGTACTGAAATACAATAGTTGCAGTAAGGCATTATGAAAGAACAATGAGCTCCAGGACAGAAGATTAAAATATAATATTAATAGTACAGTATTTGCAATGAGACAATACAAAAACAGATAATTAATAAAGTGATTGCAATGAAGTACATCTTAATAGGCAAAATGCAGCAAAATAATGGGAACCATTTGAAAGAGCAGGTTCTTAGATATGTAGTATAGAGTCAACGTGGTAGAGTCTGAAATTACAGGTTCTAAGACACAAAATGATTTAAAAGAGAATATAATACAAATCAGTATTGTATAGTTACAAAGATCCAGTGGAAATTCAGGTGGAGGAGGTTAATGAGAAGAGTTAGGAGGAAGTTGAAGGAATTAGTGTAGATGAATATAGTCAGTAGAAGTGTGGAGAAAAAAAGTTAGGCAAGTGTTGTAGAACATGAGGTGGAAATTAGGCCACTTCAGGAGAAGTTATAGCATAGAGAGAAAGTAAGGTTCAGGAGGAAAATGGGGATAGAGATGCATATGAAGGTTGAAACTCAAATTTATGCGATTATTTTCTGACTTCAGTTCTTATTGATTTGCCAGTGATTTGCCAGGATACCACAATTTTATGAGAAACAAACCAAGAGGCAAAAATCTGGACAGTTGAGAGGTATGAGCTGGTGTCATAACCATAGACTAAAACTAAACTTCAAAAAATGTATAATAGTCTCCTTCAGTAAGCATTTCATTCCCTGTAACCATCATATTGACAGCGCATAAATGAAAATTAATCCTAGGGACCTGGAAACCTTTGGGGACAACAAACTATCCTTTGATCAACATTTTTCCATTACTGTAAGAAAGTCCTTTTTTTAATTGCACAGCTTATTAGAAAGAATATGGCATCTAGGTCCAGGAATGTGATCATTTCATTTGTCACTCATTAGAACAGGCATTCAGTATAATCCTCTTCGTTATGTACCTGTCCAAGCACTTAACAAAACTTGAAGAATCACAGCACTTTCTCAATATGAAAAACAAGGGCCTTAATCATAAAGACTACATTGACCATCTCAAAGTCTGATCCATTGTCAGTCATACAGGCTACTGACAGGTAATCTCTGCCAAAGGTATAGAACCTCAAAAGATCCTCTCAAAACTACTGCACATCCACAAGTTCAGTGCTGGTAAAAACACCCACTCTGAGATGTTAATCTGTTGTGCAAAATAAATAGAACATATTGAAGAGAAAGATATGCATCACAGAGAATACCACTTTTTTTGTAATTGTCTTCTTCTTCTTCTTCTTCTTCACATAAAGCAAAGTACATACCTTAATCTATTGAAATATAATCTGTATGAATGCATGTGAAACTGAAAATTCACCTCTGATTTAGTACCACTGTCCTTATGAATATGGGTAATATGTAAATATTCTGCCCAGCTCTAGGTTATTTGTACTTAAGTAGACAAACCAAATACGAACAAACCAAGAAAAAAATCCTGTTGTAGTCAAACGGAGAGCAGGAAACACACCAGCAAAGGTCCAAATGTTTTAATACTTCAAAGAAACAAAAACCAGCAGAGCAGAAAGGCACAAATAAACGCTCTTAACAAAAATTGCGTTTTCGTCTTCAGCAACTGTGACTTCATCAGATAGTGATTATAACAATTAATCAATTAAACCTTTATATATACAAAACTTTTCAAATTTTGCCCTATCAGTCAGAGTGCATCAAATAGCAACCAATCATAACATTATCTTTATTAAAAAACTTGTTCATTAAAAATGTGTATATACAAAACAGTACAATTCTCCCATTTATTAAAATAAATATGTTAAAAACTCCTAATTTTCTAGTAAATTTTCTAGTACTAAGTACTTTTGCTCCTGTATGTAAACAATTCAAATTTTAAAAAAACTTTAAAAACAAGTATGTATTTGGAATAGTTGATTTAATGAATTGGTTATTTCCTTTGCTTAACCTTAGCAAATAGCACCATCTATTGGGCTTCTTAAAAATTACAGTTAGAAGATATATTTCTTTGTTATATATCTGCAGCTTTTAATTTGAGTACTGGAGTTATAGAGATGGTATCGTTGAGTCCAGGTTTTTTTGTGGCATTAAGATATATTTGCCACCAAAGTTCTCTGTACCCTACCCTCTCTTCCCATAAACCCCCTCTTAAATCCCTTTTCACCTGTTCGATAACAAAGAAATCAAATCTGGCCTCCTTACAAACTTTTGTATGCCTATATAAAGCATTAGTATCTTTAGCCTTTGAAATTTCATAATTGTGCTCATATATTCGTCTCCTCAAGACTCGTTCAGTCTTTCCTATATAGAAAGACCTGCATTTGTTACAAATTCCTATATAAAAAAAGTTTTTAAATATATTTTAAAAATAAAGTTTTTTTAAAATTTGAATTGTTTACATACAGGAGCAAAAGTACTTAGTACTAGAAAATTAGGAGTTTTTAACATATTTATTTTAATAAATGGGAGAATTGTACTGTTTTTGTATATGCACATTTTTAATGAACAAGTTTTTTAATAAAGATAATGTCATGATTGGCTGCTATTTGATGCACTCTGACTGATAGGGCAAAATTTGAAAAGTTTTGTATATATAAAGGTTTAATTGATTAATTGTTACAATCATTATCTGATGAAGTCACAGTTGCTGAAGACGAAAACGCAATTTTTGTTAAGAGCGTTTATTTGTGCCTTACTGCTCTGCTGGTTTTTGTTTCTTTGAAGTATTAAAACATTTGGACCTTTGCTGGTGTGTTTCCTGCTCTCCGTTTGACTACAACAGGATTTTTTATTTGTACTTAAATTACAATGATTAAAAAAAAATCATAGGATCTTTACACCCAGGTGATATCCCTAACCATTAAGGTGTCTACAAAATATCTTAAATACCATCTAAACCAAAAAGTAAAAAGGTCACACACACAAACCAAATAGTAAAAACTACAAGAAAAAATATAGCCAAGCTAGAGTTTTCATTGCATGATACCTTAAAAACTCCTGTATTAGACTCCCATGGGGCATATGCAAATGACCATTTAAGAACATCAAGATTTTCAACTATGCTATATAGCTTTTGAATCTCCATGACTTCCTACTTTTTCTTTTTAAGTCTTTGAGGATACAGTCAGGCCAAAAAAGCCAAACCCACTAGTTGCCCACATGCATGCTTCGGCCTTCTTATAAACTTGTCATATGCAAATAACTCTGCAAGGACATCAAGTCTTTCAGCTAATTGGCTTCTGAATGTCCATGACTTCTTACTTTTTCTTTTGTGGATACATTCTGGCCAATAAAACCAAACCCCACTAGCTGTGGAGAAACATGTTTCAGCCTTCTTATGACCTCATCAGCACATCATAAGTGGACTGTTTGGTTATACTCTAGAAATACAGGTTCTTTATACCCAGCTGTGTAATTGTAAAGTGATGATAGCCATTAAGATGTCTTCAAAACATCCTAACACTAACATCAGAACCAAAAAGTAAAAAGGTCACACAGACAAACCAATTAGTAAAAAATACAAAAAAAAAAAATTAGCCATGCTAGAGTTTTAACTGTGTGATACCTTAAACCTCCTGTAATAGAGGTCTGTGGGATTTATGGACTTCAGGTGTTTCGGCTATATGGCTTCTGAATGTCTATGATTTCTTACTTTTTCTTTTTAAGCCTTTATGGATACATTCAGGCCAATGAAGCCAAACCCACTAGTTGTGGACATGCATATTTTGGTCTTTTTAAAATTGTGTCAGCAAAGCATGAAAGGACTTTTTGGCTAAACTGTAGAAACATATGATCTTTACAACCAGTTAATGCCCATAACCATTAAGGTGTTTGCAAAATATCCAATTAACATCTAAACCAAAAGGTAAAGTGGTCACATAGGCAAACCAATTAGTAAAAACTACAATAAAAACCTAGCCAAGCTATGGCTTTCTCTGTGTGATACCTTAAACCTTCTGTATTAGAGGCCCATGATACACACACACACACACACACACACACACACACACATATATGTGTGTGTGTGTGTGTGTGTGTGTGTGTGTGTGTGTGTGTGTGTGTGTGTGTGTGTGTGTATATATATATATATATATATATATATATATATATATATGTGTGCATGTGTGTGTGTGTGTGTGTGTGTGTGTGTGTGTGTGTGTGTGTGTGTGTGTGTGTGTGTGTGTGTGTGTGTGTGTGTGTGTGTGTGTGTGTGTGTGTGTGTGTATGTATTTATATCTATATCCTCCCACTCACACACATTTATAGACATAGATATTGTATGTCAAGTTTTGGCTCAGGAATGCTGACAAGGGCTTTCAGTGGTTCTTTTCATTGTCAGATGTCCTGCTCCTCCTATGAGTTGGAAATACTAATTTATGACAATTTCTTTCCACTGGCTCCAGTGTGTGCTCAACCACCAGTGGACTGATTCCCTAACCAGCCAGGCTTAACACATCTTGCCTGTATGTTCTGGGTCGGTTGTATCACCATCTTATTGCTTAACACTGGAGTTACCCCCATTCTCAAGAAGGCAATATTACATAATGATAATTTGGATGACTAAGGAGCTATTTCCAATTTCCCTTTTGTCAGTACATTCTCAAAAAGTTAGTCTGTGTTCCGCTAGACTCATATTTGCATGTTAATGAAATCTTTAATGCATTCCAGTCTGGATTAAAGTGTAAGCATAGTGCCAAGATCCTTATTAGATTAGTTAATTGTCTCCTGGCAGCAGGAGATCAGTAATGTTACTCCATCTTGGCCCTCTTAGATCTCTCATTAGCATCTAGGATGGTGGACCATGAGGTTTATATTACCATGTTGAAAGACATGTTCACCGAACATGTCTTAATCGACATGGAAATATTGACCTGTTAAAATCCCAAATGGCTGCTTCAGCAAATTTTTTCCCAGGGGAAAAAATTGCTTAGCCATACACAAAAACAACAAACCTTCAAACCTTACATAGTGGGGGGCTTTGTCTCCCACACCTCCCAATGTGGAGTCTGTGCATCCCACACCACACCCTAACTAAATATACCATCTCCAAGATCGCACTACAGTGAGGAAAAGGACAAATTCTCGATGACTGT